>NC_090888.1:25611009-25621009 GCF_036669925.1 Montipora capricornis | reverse complement strand
TACTCAAGAGGCGAATGGCGAAGAAAATCATCACCATGGATACCTATAGCTCGCGTCACGTTAGTGGGCATGCGCGCTGTCAACTGTGCCCAAACGCATTCAACACTGTTAATTGTTTACACCTGAATTGAGCGTATATCCCTTCGCAAGAGACGTCGACCAATCAGATTTTTGGACAAATACTGAGTTAAATGATTGTACAGATAAGTGTTTTGTTTTACGTTGTCAAACTTCAAAGGAAAGAAAAGAATATACGTTACAATATTTTACGGATAGAACTAACTACAAGAATAGAAAAGGGTACAAGAAAATCACTAAAACTATTTACAATTCTGGTTGCCTTCTTTTCTGACTTTATCAGGCGAGGCACGTCTCTATTCAACCTTTTACAAAGATATGAGTAATTTGTAAAACACCTATCTTTTAACACGTAACTATTGATCCTTTTACAAGATCCCAACTTTTTCCTTAATAGAAATGTGCGTTATGCAAAACACCCCCCCCCCCCCCCTTAGTGCGGATGTATAATCAAATTTCCATTAATTAGACTGAGCAACTTAATAAATTTGACGTGTTGATTTACTTAAGTTGGATTATCTAATTCCTCTTTGGTAGCAATTAGGCATAATTTGTGTATGGGTTTATCGTAAACTACATTTGCTGTTTTTATCTTTGCTTTCCTCACGAGTCCGTCGTCACCAGGAAATGTTTCGAGTACAACTGCCGTCTTCCGTGTTCTTCTGGGAGTAGGTTCCATCTCCAAAACAAGATCTCCTTCTCACAGGTTCTCTCTCTGTCGGTACCATTTGTTTCTGGGTAGCAGGTCTGGTGCGAAATACTTCAGCCAACAGAGCCAAAATTCGTGTACACGCTTTTCTGTACTCCTAACGAGATCTCTTGGATTCACCTTTGATTGCTCTTACAGCACAGGAGGTGGAATATGATTTCCGACTAAAAGGTGGTTTGGCGAGACGGGTTCCGGGACCATCCCAAATACACTTGAACTGGGATAAAGCGGTTGCTGATTTACGAGACAGGTGACTCGTGCCAGAAAGGTTCTCCATTGTTCTTCTGTGAGGACTTCACTAACACTAACCCCGTTCAACAGGGATTAACTTCAGTGAACTTCGGTATTACAGAGCTGTCAGATGCTCAGAGGGCACGCTTAAACTTGTGGTGAAAAGAAGTTTATCAACATGTCAGCCCAGAAGCCAATGTTTCTCACTTCCCATTTATTTTCTTCAATCTTTCTGGGTTCAGTACTTTGCTATTAACCACATGTCTTCTCAGACTATTTACCCAAGACTTCTACCATGGCACTACAATGAAAGACAATACCAAAACAATATCGTGCACTGTTAGAGCTACATATTACGCAAGGACAGATCTGTTTCGTCGTACGAACGTGTGAGGACCTGTGAGCCAAAGGGCCTCGTCTGGTATGACTTCTTAATGACGCCCCAACTTGAAAAAAATTGTCTGGAACGGTGCACGTACCACAGGCAACCCAGTGTACCCTCACGGAGGGTCTAGTTATAATAATCTTGTGGTTACTCGTGGTTACTCGTGGTCACTCGTGGTTACTCGAGGTAAATGAGAAAATATTGTTTCTTTACACCCAAAAACATTCATTTTTTACCAAAACCAGCTCTGCAAAGCATCTGCGACAAGGTGGAAAGTCTTTTTGCACCGACGTAGCAATTTGAGCGTGGAAAGTAAATGTGTTCCCCGGCTGTAACAGCCACCATGTCTGTTTCGCGTTCATCTGCGACACCACTTCGACCAACAAAATCGGCTTCTTCTGATCAATTGGAGTTAGAGGCATAACCCTTTAACAAATCCATACTTTAACGCCACTGACAAATAGCGTATTAAAGAAGGCAAAAGTGAACAGGTCCTTTACACTTACGTCACAATCTTCGCTTCGCACAGGGGGTGACATCGCATTTTTCACACTCGAAAACGAGAATAATAAACTATCCGCAATTTTTTAGACCTGTAAAAAGTCTTTCACTCATGTGGTCATATTGACGGACAGACTGGACTATGGATGCCCGTATAAAGGGTATAAAGGAAGTTTTCTGAAACAGACAATCGGCGACAAAATTAGTTGAGACAGTTGCCAACAGAGCACACTGGCAACGACACATTCATTGTTTGCAAAGGAAACTTGTCCAGAAAGTACGTTTCCGGGATACCCCTCCCTCCCCCACCCTAATCAATGTTGTACCGCTGTCGACAAGGCTCGTAGAAAACAGAAAAACACAACATTGTCCCGGGGGTGCGGCGAAGGGGGCCATGTGCGCCGCCGAGCTTGAAATCGACTCTAAAGGATAAGAGTGTCTCAACTATTTTGACGCCGATTGCTGGTATGAATTCGCCTTTCAGTCCCCGACTCCAAACCATGCTGCCCGGGCCCTGTTGGGGACAGGGGAAAGTGGCCGTTGTAAGGACTGTTCTGGCGGGAAAGGTATTGTAGCATAGAAATATGTAACACAATCAAAATACATATCAATAAAAGAAACCAAAAGTTAGTGTTCGGAAAAATGTTAACAAAATAAATCGCGGTAAAAACAAGTTCATCATCTTGCATCAGCTTCGTCTTCCGCAACCATAACTTGGAGTAGCTTATTTCTGACTTCGTTCCTCTAGTCAACATGACCTTTTACAATAAAAAAAGTGGATTTCTTTTACACTGTCCTTGATTAACTGGCCGTTGTCGAGTGGTTACTCTGGCAGTTGGGACGCACTTTAGTGGCCGTTGCCGTTGTGGAGAAGTGGCATAGAACGAACAGGATATTTCACATGGCGGGATTTCAAAACGTGAGAATTGTTTGTCGGGATAGGAAAAATGCAGTGGCATTCACAAACAGGAAACAATTCTATTCCATAAACCCTCAGTCTGTGATAATTTATACTTGACAAGTGTCATTGACAATTTTCATTTGCTCATTTGTATAAACGATAAGTTTTCTAGGGAGGTGTGTTTTTAAGGAGAATCTCAAAAAGGATTTGTGATCTTGAATGGTATGGATTCTTCATCAAAAAGCGGAGGATCCTAAAAGGGTTTATTTTCCATGACAACGCACGCGCGAACGTGTGTAATCTCTCAGAAAGATTTCAGCTCTAACAAGAAGACACCAGTCATCACTGTATCATCTGCATATATCCTACTATAAGGAGTACTACGGGTCCATTTAGATAGAAATACAATACAAGAAAAGAAATAGTTTTGCGATCGATTAAAACAGGTGATTAAAAAAAACCGTGCCGGCTAAATTACAAGTCCACGACTGTCAACGGTATTTTAGCTGTAGGAAAGGTGCTTTCAATTTCTGTAAAGTAGCTTTTCGCATAAATTTTCCCGTAAAATTGCAAGAATAAGACGGTTCAGTGAGAACGTAACGTACGATAACTGTTGTGCACCATTTTTGTACCAAAAAACGCTCGTGAAAAATACCTTTTTGGAATCCTTTCCCTTTAAAAAAAACGCTCAAACGGTGAATCTCATGCAAAAATTTGATCTGAAGAATCCACCCTTAGTGTGATTTGTTTGATGTTTTTAGATAACGACTTTCCCTGCATTAAAGTCTTTTCCCTGAAAACTACCACTGAATTCTTCCAAAAATACTCACGAAAACGTTTAAAACGGTAATTAAAAATTGCCTGTTTTTGTGATATGTTCCTTTTTCTACCGTGGGAAAATGTTGTTACATTAATTAGCGGGAAATTCCCATGCTCTTTAGAGGCAGTAGACATTTTGAGTTTACTTAGGGCATTCAGCCGCGTGATAAGATGTCGAGCTTTGCTAACGTTAGGCAAGTGATGCTAAAACAGAGACAAGGCAAAATGCCCTTTTTTAACAAGGTTTGTAAACCTTGGTGTCCACAAAGGAGCAAGGGACAGCTTTGTCTCAACCAGTGAAGTTTTCGAGTATTGTGCTGCCGTTGCCATATGGACTGAAGGCGACAGTCTGCATGGTCAGACAAAATACCTCATGAAGAGAAAGGCTTTTGATAAGGCAAGTTCTTAAGAACAACACAATTTATTTATTTTGTTCCTTGTCCCTTTGAAGTTATTGGAGGCTCTTTTGAGACTTTCACTGTACTCATTTAGCTCATAAAGTTTACGAGCCACTAAAAGCCAAACATTCACGTCACCGAAAGAGGAAATCTCCTGGCTTTATTGGGGATTTAAAAAAGCGTAATACAGTCTGTTAAATATGGAGAAACCAGTCGATGGTTCCAAACAGGGTCAGATTGAACTAGATGAGACACACAACCAAAACATACACGTTTCCAACTTGGCGGTCTACTCCCAAGCAAACCTGCTTTAATGCGCACGCGTAAACAGCAACCGCTGACAGATAAATAACGAATACATAACACTTCCTCCCCTTCTAATATGTGAAAGCACTAAACTACTGAGAAAACTGTTTGTTTGGTCGAGTTCACAAAATCTAAAAAAAAAGACTAATAAGTCACTAAAAACTTGTAAACATCAACCAAAAGGGTAACATAAATTTCTCCAGAGCTTAGGTAGTGTTCAACCCTAAAATTCTTCCTTACTACTATCAATGTCACAGATTTAGCTTAACAGGTGCTTTTCTCTGCCTGACGGAATATCTGCGCTTAGCCCTATTTGGCAAATCTCTTGAAATTGACATATTTGGACTTTGTGCTCGAGACGAAGAATCCAACTCAAGTGTTGGAACTGGGTTGAATGGCTCAAGCGTACAAGCTGACTTCCTCGCTGCAACGGGTGTCTGAGTCTGGATCTTTGGAGTTGACGGCTGTGCTGGGGCACAATTCTGGGTCTTGTCCTTAAGCACAGAAGGTTGTACTGCAACTGGTTTCGGTGTCTGTATTGATACCTTACAAGGTGACTCTATTTCTGGCTCCGGCACACAGGTAGCAGCGCTTGGTGATGATGACGTACCACATGTCAACTTTGGAGACCACATAGGAACAGCTCGCTCCTCGGGAAACACATCATCAAAACCCTCTTCAGAATTTTCACGCTCAGTCCGCAGCATGTGATCAACATGTACATAACGCAGTTGCCGCCCTACTTTCACCAGATAGGATAACGGCCCCAACCTTCTTATCACTGTACCAGGAACCCACTTCTCTACCCCTCCCCGGGTGTTTCGCACATTCACAGAATCACGCGAAGATAGTTCATGCATCTTAACACGGCTCTTATCGTGCTGCTGCTGTTGCTTGCCTTGCTGGTTTTGGACGTGCATTTCCATGTTAGGCTTTAGAACACTGAACTTCGTGCGAGGTTTGCGCTTTAAGAACAGTTCTGCTGGTGTCACTCCTGTAACAGAATGAGGGGTGTTTCTGTACTGGAACAGACAGTTTGCCAGTTGGTGCTTCAAAGACCGCTTCGGTGCACCCCTTCTTACTCGTTCGGCCTCCTTCTGTAATGCTTGTTTAAGGATCTGTACTGTACGCTCTGCTGCACCATTGGACGATGGATGATAAGGGGGAACTAGGGTCTGTTTAACTCCATTCTGCTTAAGGAAATCCACAAATTCATTGGCAATAAACTGGGGACCATTATCGGACACCACTTCCTCAGGAAGTCCGTATGCTGTAAACCACACTCTTAACTGGTCAATAGTACTCTTAGCTGAAGTAGATGTCATGTGTGCTACCTCAATCCACTTGGAGTAGCTGTCAACTAGACCAAGAAAACTGTTGCCATCCTTCTCAGCAAAATCAATGTGCACTCTCTGCCAGACTCGAGTCGGCCATCTCCACGGGTACAAGGGTGCTCTTGTGGGCGCTTTCCGTACTGACTGGCAAACTTCACAATTCTTTACCATCAGCTCAATCTCTGCATCCAAATTAGGCCACCATAAGTAACCCCGGGCAATGGCTTTCATGGCAACAATACCAGGATGCTCTTCATGTAACCCTTGCAATAGTCGGTTCCTTAACAATGACGGAATGATTACGCGCATTCCCCATAAGACACATCCTTGATCTGCTGTTAGCTCATGTCTGCGTGTAAAGTACGGTTTAAGTTCCTCTTCGATAACATGATTAGGCCATCCAGCGAGGGTGTACTCCAAAACTCTCGCTAATACAGGATCTCTCCGTGTGTCCCCACTGATGTCCTTAGAGTCAACTGGCAATTCATCAAGACCTGAGAAGAAAAACGTTTCTGCCTCTTCTTTCATGGGACTGAGGTCACAAGGTAAACGTGATAAGGCATCTGCATTAGCATGCTCTGCCGACGAGCGATACTCCACCTGATAATTGTACGCCTGCAAAATAACAGCCCAGCGTTGCATTCTAGCTGCTGCTAAAGTAGGCACTGCTGTTTTAGGACCCAAGATGGTGACTAATGGCTTGTGATCTGTTAACAGGTGAAACGTTCGACCGTATAGATACTTGTGAAACTTCCGGACACCAAATACAATTCCCAGGGCTTCCTTCTCTATTTGCGAGTAATTCCTTTCGCTCTTTGTGAGTGTTCTCGAGGCAAAAGCAATGGGACGCTCTTCACCATCATCCATTACATGAGAAATCACGGCACCCACACCATAAGGAGAGGCGTCACATGCCAGAATCAGCTTTCTCTTTTCATCATACGGCACAAGCACTTTGTCAGCCACAATCTCAGATTTACTGCGCAAAAACGCCTTCTCACACTCTTCTGTCCAAGCCCATTTCACTCCTTTCCGAAGCAGTTCATGCAGCGGCTGCAGCAATGTGGATAGATTAGGAATAAAATTACCATAATAATTTAGCAGTCCCTAATAGGAACGAAGTTCTGCCACATTCTTCGGGCTCGGGGCCCCTTTAATAGCTGCAATCTTTTCATCTGTGGGATGCCGTCCTTCTCCGTCAACACGGTACCCCAGGAAATCCACACTTGGCACCATGAACTCACATTTTGACCTCTTAGCTAATATGCCATGCTTCTCCAACCTAGTCAACACCTCATCCAATACTTGCAAGTGTTCGTGGGGCTCTGTTCTGATCAGAATATCAGACTGATTTAGAAACAGGACGCGAGAGGTCTAGGACGCGCTGTTTGGCCGTTTTACATCCCGGGAAACTGAGACCGACGGGACGTCCATCTATTTGATTTAGCGCGGGAAAGAAGACGCGTCGTCGTCCAGTGATGTTTACAAACATGGCGAAATCTCTTCAAGGTGTCAGAGAAACACTTGTCTTTGCTTATTTTGACGATATTATCGACGAAGAAGAATTCGCAGTTCTTTATGAGGAAAATTTATCAGGAGAAGTGTTTCCTTACTGGAAATATGACAGATTTTCTTTTGATGACATGGACGAAACCGAGTGTAAAGTTGAATTTCGATTTCACAAAGCTGACCTGGAGCTACTGCTTCATATTTTAGGATTTCCTGATAAGTTTACTTGCTCCCAAGGAACTGTCTGTACAGGTATCGAAGGACTTTGCATTCTCTTAAAAAGACTTGCCTTTCCTTGTAGGTATAGTGACATGGTTTTCAGATTTGCTCGAAATCCAACGGAGTTGTGCTTAATTTTTAACCATGTTCTGGATTTCACCTATGAAGCAAATAACTATCGCTTGAACTCTTGGAATCAACTATTTCTTCTTCCTCGAACTTTGGAACATTACGCACAAATTATCCATAACAGAGGTGCTCCGCTCCAAAACTGTTTTGGTTTTATCGATGGAACTCTTTGTAAGAGTTCAAGACCCAAAAAAAATCAACAAATAGTTTTCAATGGACATAAACGTGCCCATGGAATAAAATTCCAAAGTGTTGTGCTCCCCAATGGGATTATTGCAAACTTGAGTGGACCATATGAAGGACGTAGGCATGATAGCACTAGGCTGTGTGAATCAGGATTATTGACGGACTTGCAAAGAGTTGCTTGGATAAATGGTCAGCCTTTATGTCTTTATGGTGACCCAGCCTACCCCATTAGTCTTCACTTACAAGCTCCTTTTAGGAATGTACAGCTTACCCCACAGATGGCCATTTTTAACGAGCGCATGTCTGAAGTCAGAATTGCAGTAGAATGGATGTTTGGAACAATCACAAACTATTATAAATTCATAGATTTTAAACAGCAGATTAAAATTGGTCTCAGTCCAATAGGGAAAATTTACTTAGTTTGAGGAATTCTTCAAAATGCCCATACATGCTTGTATAGCAATATTGTCTCTGAATATTTTGATTGCGATCCTCCGATCTTTATGAGTATTTCTGGTAAAAAAAAGTTTACTCATTATGAACTTAATACATTTCATTGTGCCGTAGTAGTGATTAGATGAACTGCATATTAACGAATTTCCAATAAACATATTTATTAAAAATTGAATCATTGGATAAAGCAATTCTAGTGTTTTGATCAATAGGCTAAGCTATTTAGCTATATGATGAGCCGTTATACCATGATCTACGGGTATGGTTACTGTATGCATACAGGGTCTATACCGTACACTTTCTTAAGTAGCCTTAATTCACAAAAACAGATTGGATAGATTAATTTACATTTTGTGGGCCTTTTAAAACTGTTTTTTTTAAATTGTTATTTATCTTGTGTTTTGTTGGATATGACATGATTATGTCTCTTAAATATGTACATACATTTTTTTTACCAGATGTTCTCATGAAGATCTGGAGGATGGGAGATTATAATATATATATGCTGAATAATTAAGTAAAACAATTTCTGAAGCAATTTTTATTTGAGTAATGCAGTTAAAAGTTTCAACAGTAATTCACATCGCTTTTTTGCTACAAGTCTTTAGTTCTGTTTCATACAGTCACAATCTTTGAATGTGTGAAAGTACAACTACTTCAATGAGACAATTTAAAAAGATGATAAGTTTCCACTATATAGTCGAGCTTGTATTCTACTCTGTCATGTATTTGCCTACCGCATATGGGGGTTCCTTGATTCCAAAATGTAGACTGTTGCAGTAACAATAAAAAGTGAAATGTCCATTCAGGCGGTGGCAAACGCATACGTCAATACTTAAGGTCAACATGAATCTTTGTTATTGTTGTACAGCTTTAAGTACTGAACAACAACAACAGCAACAACAAATGGACCTCATGTTTTCAAACTCAAAATGAATCTTTTATTGTCGTGCAGCTTTGAAAACACGAGCTGCATTTGTTGTTGCTGTTGTTGCATCATGCTTATCATTTGCTGCATCGGCATAGTTTGCTGTTGTTGCTGCTGCTGTTGATTTTCAAGCTGCATCTGCAACTGCCTTTGTTGGAGGTCCAGCTGCTCTTTTCTTTCTTCTCGCTGCATCTCTCTATCTTTTCTTTGTTCTTCAAACTGTAATTCTCTAAACTTAGCATCTCTCTCTGCCTTCTTTTCAAGCCACAACATGGTCTCTAATCCTCTCCTCCTCTTTTTCTGTTCTTTTATTTGGAACTCCTCTTCTTCCTCCTCCACATCTTCAGCAGATCTTTTTCTTGTTTCCCTCATTTTTTCCATAGCCTTTTTTCTGATGTCCAGCGCCCTCTGCTTCTCTGGGTTAGCCTTATCCTTGATACTTTTTGCATCTATTTCTGCTCTTTTCTCCGCCTCATCGCTTAAATGGACAAGTTCTTCGAGTAAAATTTCATACTCGGTCTGTGGGTCCCCACCAATGCCGCTGCTTTTCAATTCCTCCGAAATCTTTGCTATGAAACGCCTTGAAATTAAAGTATACCTATCCCTTGCTCCCCTTTCAGTCAAGCCATCAAACAAATCAGTGTGACATTTTAAGTTTTACGCCACGACATTCCACACGTTTCCTCTCTCTCGACTGCCAAATTTGTATTGAAATACTCCTTGAGTTGCAATCTCCTTCATCATCATCACGTCTTTTTCCTCAGTCCACTTCATTGTGAGCCTAAATTTAACAAAACAATTGTGTAAACAAAAACACGAAACTAATGCCACAGCATCATGTTAAAGATCAGTTCGTTCGTTGTGAACCCTCGAATTTCGTTGCCTTTACATTTGCTTTTAGATGTTTTTCATAG
>NC_090888.1:25603509-25606009 GCF_036669925.1 Montipora capricornis | reverse complement strand
CGTGTGCAGGTTCTTTTACGTCCCACAGGATTATGAACATTGAAGGGTTGTGAGACGGGACCTCTGGCTTATCGTCCTTATCCGAGAAGACTAGAGAGTCTAACCATTTGCAGATGTAATTACAAAGGCAGCACTTTCTCCTCAGTTATTTAAAGACCCTCAGTGTTGGTCTGGCCGGAGTTGAACTCACGACCTCCCGCGTGACAGCTCGGTGCTCAACCAACTGAGCCACCGGTGCGCAGCCAATTGGGATCAGCTTGTGTTTTCCAAAGCTCATGCTGTAAATCACAAATAATTTCAGTTCACATTGAGATGAAAAATTAACACTTTCCTCCCTATATATCACACTTTACAGAAACACTCATTAGGTACCCCTGAGGATGTAAGGCGCGTTCTGTGCTCGGACTAAAGTGTTTGTATAATGCGCTTCTGTCTATTCAGCTGGTAAGGCCAGCCTAGCATATTTTGTAAAGCTCTTGAAATCTAAAACTTGCCCCAGGGACGTGGGTTGATAATGAATGTTGGTCTATGGTTAACCCATAGAAAAATAGTCACACTTATTGCGTCATTTACTTCCAATGAAAAGTGCGACTCGTGTTACAAAGTGGATTTGTACTCACACTCAGTTGATTCATACTGTTTCTTTATTTTCAGCAATTCAAAAAACAATTAGAGCAGCTGGCAAGAAATAGATTGTGGGACGTGAATTCCGCCGTCCAAGCAGCAAAAATCCGCGGTTATTCCGGAATGCGGCTCCAACGGCCGCGAAGAGAGCCAGCTATAGAATTTGGGGGGCAGGTAATGCGCGAACGCCTTGCAACATACAGCTCCCTTAATCCCAAGCCAGAACCACCGATTGAGGTATGAGTCAACAAATTTATTTTCAATTCTGAATAGTTAAACTGATCTCCCTTGATATAATAATTATAAAGTTAGTGGTATAACATTTCAGTGTTACTCGTTTGGTCTGTAGTTGCATAATGTCCCCAGTGATCCCCGAGGAGCAGGAATGTGCGCCTTCGCCTCACGAGACATCAAAAAGGGGGAATCATATGCGAGTATGAGGGAGAAGTGATCTCCCTCCAAGAAGCCGACAGAAGGGAAAAATTATATGAAGCCGAGGGAAGGCCCTGCGCGTTAATGGTGATCGAAAGTGCGGGACATCATGTTGCGTAAGTGTTTAAAGTAAATGATAAAACATATATTTTTTCGTCGAGCAGCACCGTATGATGGGTAAGAAAATATCGCTGTACTTCTATCGTAGTTATCTCATAGAATAAAATACCTGCAATTTAAAACAGCTTAAATATGCACCTTTCATCTACATCTCGTTACATTTACCAGGTGATGCCTCTGGGAAACGACAGCGTGAAATCCATAGATCATGAGTTTTGAGGAAAAGATCTTTGTATTTGACGATCTATCGCCCTGACATGATTACGAGAGCAGATTCATGGAAAAAAAAGAAATATATCAAAAGTTGTAATTGGCCAATTTTGAGGGCTGTACTCTACTGTGCGGCACGTTAAATTTAAAAGTGGTGGCTTTACTTCAACTAGTTTCTTTTCCCGTGCACCCGATTAACTAAAAAATAGTGAAACTATCAAACACACCCAGCTAGAGGTCCTTACTGTAAGTTGAGGATCGTTGTTTTTCGGCTTTCCAACTCCGTTATAAGAGGTATGCATTTCATTGGCTAGGCCATTCATTTTTTAGGCCTAAAAATCCAAGTCTATTATTGTCCACGCTATATTTTATCCATTGATTGAGTGCTAAGGTTACTCTCTCTCTCCTCCTAGGATCGATCCATATGAAGGCGAACCAACTCGTCAGTTAACGTGGGGTGCCACGCTAAATCACTCACGGAACAATGCAAACGTCAAGCCTTTTGTCATTGACAAAAACAGTGACAAGCCACGTCCTTTCTTTGTTGCTCTCCACGACGTAGCAGAGACCACTGAGCTACTGTGGGATTACAACGACCCAGACTGGATGTGTTATTCCAGCAGTTAGACTCTCCCTCAGACCACCTCATAAATCTGGTCCATCAACATCAAAACGTAGAAATCCACTCTGCAACGACGATAAAAATAGCATCTTAAAAATATATTAAAGCAAAACTAAACAAAACGAAAACGTCTTAAGTGCAAACATCAAGCGCTGTTGTCCAAAAAAATCTTGGGACGCTAACACCCCAATAACAGTAAACCCAAACTTAACAAGGCCAAACACTTTAAATGCAGTCAAACTTTAACTGCAGTCAAGTCAAGGGACAATTGATTTACTTAAAATTGAACACAAGCTAATTCTGCTACCCTCACAAAGTAAAAAAAAAAGCCACTCTCCCCAAACCTGTGCCTTTGTCACACAACTGCCAATCACCCACCCACTGCACACTGTGGGTTTACTCTAATTGGTGATCAAAAGCAAACTATCATTGAGGCCTACACTGGTGCAGGAAAAATTGCCAATGAAGGCATGCTACACTGTTAAGTCTCAT
>NC_090888.1:25593509-25596009 GCF_036669925.1 Montipora capricornis | reverse complement strand
CGTCGGCGAGCTGCCACTGGGTCTCGGAGGATGTGTAAGACCATTTGAGAGTCACCCATACGTCACGCCAGCAGAGGCCCTTTGGCTCACACGTTCACACCTTTAATTATTTTGTAATATCCTGTCCCATTTTGAGGTCTTTTAATTTTTTAAGCTTCGGTAATAAATCCAGTTTAAAGATAACCAAACACGCTCGTGAGTAAAGTTCACTCGTTTCTTCTCAGATCAAGGAAAAAAATAACATAGTTTTTATATATAGCTCTGAATCGAATTCTCATCGAAATATTAATGACAATCGATCGTAAAAGGACGAAGGTTTCTGCAGTCTCTGACTTTTATGTTTTGTCAAAAGGACGAAATTGATCACGTGCTAGGCAACCATAAAGGTGCACGTGATCACCTTGTGTCAACTGAATGAACTATGGGAAAGAAATGTTAATCGTTCGTCGTTTTCAGCGTAAAAGAATGTCTTTGGGTTTTTAATTTTGTTGCAATATTTAACCGAATATTTACATTTCATCTGTCGGGTCAGGAATCCTTCTTTGTCGGGTTCCTGAGAACGTATCTATTTTGACTTCACTGTGAACTATTTACACAATCGCGACTCAGGTTGAGCGGCCATGTAATTGAAAATCTGAACATCCATGAGATACAAAAACAGACTAGCGACTTATCGCAAATCACAATGCTGACAAGCGCAAAAGCAGAAGAAATGGTTAATAAATATGAAGTTTGTTACTATCTGAACGTTCATGGGTTGGAGTAAATGGATATATTGTCACGCAAATGATGTAATTTTATGACACTCAAAATTCGCAAAAAGAGTGAGTTTCATGTAAACAATCTTCGCACTACCAAGTCGTAGCAATAAATTGGATTAACCAGGAAGTTAAAGAAATATTGTTGGATTCCCAAATAAACTCTAAGTCAAAACTCTACGGAAATACCCCTATTGATAGTTAACCTCCAAATTTTTGACAGAGAATATTAAATTATATATGAAAATATATCTACGGATAGATCGTTAAAAAATCTTTATTTTTAGCGGTCATTTGAACATAAAAGATGCAACGCTTGACGACAAATAATATTTTTATTAATGTTTGAAAGAAGAAAAATTTCGCGGGAATCGGGACAAATGTGCATACGTGCTTTGAAATGTGATAGGTGAGGAGACAAGAATTTTATTTCTCTGACAAATGATTTTGTCATTGTAGTGTAAAATGAAATTAGAGTTAAAAATCTTGAATTCAGGATTTTGGCAGTCCAAAATCTTGAATTCAGGATTTTGGAAACTTAACTCTAACTCTCTCTACGAGGATACCTAAACTTCGAGCCAGGATTCGAGCTAGGATCCGAGCCAGGATCCGAGCTAGGATCCGAGCCAGGATCTGAGCTAGGATCCGAGCCAGGATCCGAGCTAGGATCCTAGCCAGGATTCTAGCCAGGATTCGAGCTACAATGATCTTTTTCCGCTATTTTGAACATGACATGTCACATAACCAGGTTTCCTTGTTTGTGTTTCTGCTTCTGTAAGGTAAGGTAAGGTAAAGTAAATTTATTTCTCCAGGGTGGCCCATTCAGCAACGAGGCTGGTATTGAGAGGGGCCCTGGACTAAAAATATAATTCACGTCACAAGTCATGTGGAGTAACTCGTAGGAAGCGAACTCTTCATTTTTTTTTGAAAGCACCCAAGTTTATGTATTTATTCAAGTCGACACTTGCCTTTTATGCCCGTTGTTCGTCCCAAGATCGGGATAGAGGTATGTGCATTTATGTTCTGAACCTCTAAGCACTCTTTGTTTATGCTTATTGTTTTTAGTACGAAGTAGAATATTGGGCAAGATACTTCGAGTAAGTAAAATGCAAGTTCCTGATGGAATATTTTCGTTAACTTCTTGTAGGGATAGCTGGGGCGTATGTGAACTCCTTTGCAGGGTAGGTGAGGTAAGTGGCCCCTTTGAAAATACTAAGAAATTGCTTCCTGCTCACTCCCCATCGATTTCTTTGTTCCTTCGCATATTCTAGGGAGTATGGGAGAGGATTTTTTAATAGCAACATCGAAAATAAAGATGGCGTCTTGTATCGTGGTTTTCTTTTTCTTCTGAGGTTATTGCTACTACCTGCTGTGAGCCAGCTCTGAAAGGAGGTTCGAATTCACTTTCGTCTGAAACACAGAAAAGCATTTAATTGCCTTTCTGCTGCAAAACTGCAACACTAAACAGCAAACAAAAGGGCCATTCAACTTAAACAACAGCGATTTGCAAAGGCTCACCTCTACTTGCCTCCATCTTGATATAAAGAAGAACCAAATCACGTGATCAAAATGGCGGGAAAAACTAAAGGCGCAAACAGTCTGGGCGCACAAAGGGAGGATTCTAGGGAGGATCCTAGCTCGGATCCTGGCTCGGATTCTGGCTCGGATCCTGGCTCGGGTCCTGCCTCGGATCCTGGCTCGGATCCTAGCTCGGATCCTGGCTCGGATTCTGGCTTTATACT
>NC_090888.1:25586009-25588509 GCF_036669925.1 Montipora capricornis | reverse complement strand
TTCCAGATTCTTGCGGCTTTCCGTCGTACCTAGATGTAGGGAAAGGCCGCAGATAGTCATGTGTTTTTTGGAGTGGTTAGACAGATTAATATGGCGATCGACTGGCTTAGATGCATCCCTGTCATTCTTCTCAACATCGCGAAGGTGTTCGCGGAATCGGTCACCTAGTCGTCTACCTGTCTCACCAATGTATAATTTATTGCATAACGTACAGGTTATGCAATAAATGACATTTGCGGAGGTACATGTGAAACGATCTGTGATCTTAACAGATCGCTTAGGTCCCGATATCTTGCTAGTGTTAACAATGAAAAGACAAGTTTTGCATCGTGAGCACGCGCATTTGAAAGTACCGGGTTGCTCGTTAATTTTGTGCGCGCTTCTAACTAAAAAGTTGCCTACGTTTTTGTCGCGTTTGAACGAAATAAGTGGAGGTTGCGAAAAGATTCTACCAGTCTCGGGATCATTTTGGAGTAATTTAAAATTAGTAAGAATGATGCTTTTGACTGCGTGATTATGAGAATGTAAAATGAGGGTGAATGGAATTCTGTCATTCTTATCTTTTTGTGACGTTTGTAGTGATGACTGTCGATCAAATTATTGGGCGCGATGATGGCCCGCTTTGACCACAGAGACAGGATAGCCACGTTTTTCGAAGAACTGGCACATCTCCTCTGATTTGCTGGAAAAATCGGAGTCATCACTACATAGACGTCGAAGTCTAAGAAATTGAGAATAAGGAATGGAGTTCTTGACATGTGATGGATGTGACGATGAATACAACAAATAACTGTGTGAATCTGTAGCTTTGTAGTGCACACTAGTACATAGCACGTTGCCTCTAATAGAAACTTTGATATCTAGGAAAGCCAATGAAGTTTCCGAAATTTCCCAGGTATATTTAAGAGCCGGATGAAAAGAGTTGACGGAGGCTATAAATTGATCGAGTTCTTCTCTGCTGGATGAAATAGCGCCGATGCAGTCGTCGATGTAGCGGCCGTAGAGTTCTGGTTTGGGGCCGTTGTACTGATTAAAAAATTGGTGTTCAACATATCCTACAAAAAGACTGGCATAGCTAGGTCCCATTCTTGTGCCCATTGCTACACCATTAATTTGTTTGTAATAGTTGCCGGCGAATGAAAAACAGTTAAGCGTTAAAACTAGTTCGGCAAGGCGGAGGAGCGTTTCCGAGCTAGGTTCTTTGACCGTGCATTGATCGAAAAAGTGTTTAAGTGCTTGAAGACCTTCGCTATTAGGAATGACTGTGTATAGAGATGTTCTAATATAATATGCACTAATATGCACTTCTAATAAAGATATTTTTGAAACACTTCTAGTTCGCAAATCCAAATGGATTCCCCCAGAGGGACAATTTGCCTCTTTAGATTTTTTCACCAAAAAATGCCGTCACGACATTCACAAACTTAAATTCAATCGCAACACTAAATTTTCCAACCTTTCCTCGGAAGAGTGGGCGGCGCTTAAAAATCTTAGTAAACGCAACGACATAGTTGTCAAATCGGCCGACAAAGGCGGCGCGGTAGTTGTTTGGCGGTCCGACCTTTACCAAAAAGAAGCTTTGCGGCAACTTTCGGATACCTCGTTTTATGCCAAAATCCCTAAAGATCTCACTTCCAAAAATCAAAAACTTGTCAAAGACACCATTCAAAATCTTATAGTTAATCAAGAATTACCGGACACTGCCACTAATCTCATCATCAACACCCCTAGAACCTCGTGCATTTACTTCTTGCCTAAAATCTACAAACCCAACAACCCAGGTCGCCCTATCGTTTCTGCCTGTAGTTGCCCCACCGAACTCATTTCTAGCTACTTAGACAGGATTATGACGCCTATCGTCAAATCTTTGCCATCATACATTAAAGACAGTTCACACGCACTATAAATTTTCCGCGATTTCAATTTGTCCGGCCAAGACAAGCTTATTTCCACCATGGACATTACATCTCTATACACAGTCATTCCTAATAGCGAAGGTCTTTAAGCACTTAAACACTTTTTCAACGCACGGTCAAAGAACCTAGCTCGGAAAGGCTCCTCCGCCTTGCCGAACTAGTTTTAACGCTTAACTGTTTTTCATTCGCCGGCAACTATTACAAACAAATTAATGGTGTAGCAATGGGCACAAGAATGGGACCTAGCTATGCCAGTCTTTTTGTAGGATATGTTGAACACCAATTTTTTAATCAGTACAACGGCCCCAAACCAGAACTCTACGGCCGCTACATCGACGACTGCATCGGCGCTATTTCATCCAGCAGAGAAGAACTCGATCAATTTATAGCCTCCGTCAACTCTTTTCATCCGGCTCTTAAATATACCTGGGAAATTTCGGAAACTTCATTGGCTTTCCTAGATATCAAAGTTTCTATTAGAGGCAACGTGCTATGTACTAGTGTGCACTACAAAGCTACAGATTCACACAGTTATTTGTTGTATTCATCGTCACATCCATCACATGTCAAGAACTCCATTCCTT
>NC_090888.1:25578509-25581009 GCF_036669925.1 Montipora capricornis | reverse complement strand
GGCTGAGAGATATTTTCTGTCACGCGCGTAAACTCGGTGAACGTGTATTTTTAAGCTTCCGCGGATGGCAATTTCTTTCATTCTAATATTCGTTTCAGTTGATTTCCATGCAGTAAATAAATCAGCTTTGACTCATGGTAAACAGTGAGTTTAATAATACACGTTGATTTCCTATACAATAAAGCGATTGCATTACAAATTACTTGTTGCTTTTTTGATGCTTTAAAGAACGAGGTATAGAGTTGAGTGCAATGACTTTCGCCTCATGTCTTAAAGAACGACTAATGTTACTCTTGCCAATCAGTGAATTTGACTGGAAAGCTAATAATTTATTGTGGTCGGAGATTGGATGACAAGAATTTCTGTCGCAATCTTGTGAAAATCTTGTTCGGCTTCATGCTTTAAAGAACGAGGTACAGTTTCGGGTGCAATACTTTCGCCTCATGTCTTATAGAACGAATAATGTTACATGTGTAGCGCGCTTGTATTGCCTCATGGCTTTAAGAACGACGTATTTTTCACGTGTAGCGAGTGTATTGGACATGTATGCCGTATGATCTCGAGTGATTCAGGAGACGTCTTAGTAGTCTTTCCTCGTAAAAGAAGTTCCCATGTTTTCGTCAAATTGACTTTCATGCAGTTCTTCTCGGACCATTCAATAAAAGATTGGACTTCTCTTTCAGATTCATCTAAGCCTACATTTGCCTCAATCGGCAAACTAACAGTTATATCATCTGCAAATTAAACGAGAAGAATCTTATCTGTATTAACAGCTTTAATATCGTTAATAAAAATAGAAAATAAGACCGTGGCCCCAGGACTGTACCTTGAGAAACACACCTATTTATAGAAAACATCATTTCAGTAACCGTAACCATCGATGACAACTCTCTGCTTTCTCTTGTGACACAGGTTTCTTTTCGGTCTCCAAATTATCACTTTATTACGCAGTAAAGACCTAATGGAAATTACAGAAATTAATATATATGGAAGCGACTCAAAGAATCGAATGGAAATACCAGGCCTAGCTTACAAAAAATACTTCAATGGCTAAAACTAAGAAAACGTGAGACATGAAGGTCTCACTGGACCCGATAATAGACACAAACCAAAACGCCGGCCTAGTATGGTCACGGAGACCAAACGAATCCTGAATCAACGGACTAATAAACAGTAAAATAAGCTCACCCTGGCGGCTGCTGAACATCTTAAGGACACTGTAAGAAATATAAAATGTGTAAACAAACAGAAATAAGACCAGTTGGAAACGAGCAATTAGAAAGAGAAATACAAAAAGCTGCATCTAAGCGGGAAATTACTGTGGCTTGCGACACGAGCAAACGGCTACATGAGAACGGAAAGCCGTACAAATAACGCTCCAAATAAAAAGGTCTCCAAAACACTTAAGTTACAAGAACAGTAACACGTTACCTAAAAGATTGTGGAAAGATTACAAAGTGATGACAGGACTTACCGATGTAAAAGTGCAAAGAAAACCAAAACGGCGAACAAAATTCAAAACAGAATAAACACGCCATACACTATGTCATGTATGCGCATGTGTTGCCTTATCGGCCCCAGGGCCCATGTGAGCGCATGAAATATGCCCTCTCACATGCTTCCCTGCTAAGGTTGGAGTCCTCTAATAACTCAACCGAAGTCTAGATTCACTTGATCACGTACGAACAACAAGGATATTAAGCTCCTATTTCTGAGTATTCTTAGCTAACAACTGCATTAAAAGCAGGTTGGATTGTGCTACACAATTCAGTAATTGCGGGTCTATCACTGCCGCATCCACGCTTTCCCTCATCGCAGGTCTCGGCAAGTAGTGAGGATTGGAGTGTTGTCCAGCTCCCATCCGGGTAGAACGTCTGACCGGAGGGTGGTTGTTGGTATCACTAGCTGCTGTCACCTCCGCTTCTGCGCCTCCACTGGTACTGGCCCGTAGGGCCTCAGCCTTCTCTGGATCTACAGCAACAGTAGAAAGTTCAGGATCCACCCCGTCAGTAGAAAGTTCAGGGTCTGCGGCGCCAGGAGGGAGCTCAGGATCTACACCATCAGTAGAAAAGTCAGGATCGGCACCATCGGTGGAAAGCTCAGGATCAGCTTGAACTGTGGGGGCACTACCTTCATTAACAGCATAATCACCAACTGGTGGTTCATCATCATGGTCCGGATCAGGGGCAGCCTCCTCAAGAACCTACACTTGATTCTGTGTGTGGTTACCATCGCCATCTGTCACTTGTACATCAACTTCAGACGGACTCTCGTGTGGTACAGCAACGGGGCCACTGCTCTGCCTGGATGGTATGACGGCTTCAACAACGTCGTCCTCATCACTGCTACTTGCTTCGGTATCTAACAGTACACTATTACCAACTGCATTTTCACTGGCATTCATACTGCCGGGATCTATGTTGTCATCATCAAAGGCAATGTCTCTCACTAGTTGTTTTGCATGGAGAATGTCATTCCTCTTGACAGTTTTTTTGAATTC
>NC_090888.1:25566009-25571009 GCF_036669925.1 Montipora capricornis | reverse complement strand
ACACTGGGTTGCCTGTGGTACGTGCACCGTTCCAAACAATTTTTTTCCAAGGTCATTAAGAAGTCATACCAGAAGAGGCCCTTTGGCTCACAGGTCCTCACACGTTCAAACGACGAAACAGATCTGTCCTTGCGTAATATGTAGCTCTAACAGTGCACAATATTGTTTTGGTATTGTCTATCATTGTAGTGCCATGGTAGAAGTCTTGGGTAAATAGTCTGAGAAGACATGTGGTTACTAGCAAAGTACTGAACCCAGAAAGATTGAAGAAAATAAATGGGAAGTGAGAAACATTGGCTTCTGGGCTGACATGTTGATAAACTTCGTTTCACCACAAGTTTAAGCGTGCCAGCTGAGCATCTGACAGCTTTGTAATGCCAAAGTTCACTGAAGTTAAGCCCTCTTCGGCGGAGTTAGTATTTGGATGGGAGACCAAAAACAATATACCCCTCGAAACAGAAGCATTGGACCGAAAATTCTATTTTAACGCTAACAAATGCGGACCAAGCAAGGAACTGATTTTGTTAGCTTGCTTTATGCGAATCAAATATTGATGCAAAAGTAAATAAATAGTGGTACAAAGTTTTTGGTAAGAGCAGAAGGAAGTTTTCTGGACGATCGATCGAGAATAAAATATTTTGCCATCAGCAACAACATTTATGACACGAAAACAACATTAATTTTTAACCCCGAATATAAAAAGTTACGATCACCGACAAACATTCTGGGAGATTTTTGCTATTGTACTTTTGGCTGCACAAGTAAAAGCGCAAAATCGAAAGTTACATCGGATTCAGAGGGCGCCGTGATGAAGTTACCGCGGTGTGTTTACTCGCGAAACAGTGTCAAATCATCATTTGACACAGATACCGGGTTTTTGTTTTTGTAACTTTTCTTTTTCTTTCAAGTGTTATAAAGTTTGACAAGAAATGTGCGAATGCAACTGCCGACTTTGGGGGTCATTTTGTTGAAACTCAAGCAAGATTCCAACAGACCTGTTTATTTTCGTTACACTATACATCGTTTTCACTGTCACGCAATAAAAAAATAAATCGAAAACCATCCAGTGGAAAAAGTCAAGAATTCGTGATGTTGTAGAAGATAAATGAAGAAGACACTTCTCCAAGTTTTAGGCCTGTGCGTTTCCCCAAACTTCAGATATTCGTCGAAATGATTCGCAGAATTTTACAGAGCCCAGTATGAAAACGCCATGTTGGTGTACATCTGTGGTGCACCAATATGGCGGCCGGAAAATAGTGTCAACATCTGTTACTTACTTTGGCTATCTAGGCGAGTGATCATCTCTACTGAACTGTCAGCTATTTACCTAAGCACTTTTCCTAATGCTTTAAATTCTAAAAAGGCTCAAAACCATGAGATAAATATATATTTCTTAATAAACTCGATTGTCGCCTCGTGTCATGCACCGCTATAACTCAGAAATTCAAAATGCTCTGGTTTCCAAACGAAGCACGCTATTGAGCTTTAAAATTGCAAATGGATACAAATTTACCGCCTCCTATGCCTGATGAGGACGAAAACGTTCGTGGCTCTTTAGTTTTGGATTTTAGAAAATGATGACGTCAAATGAAAACGATCTCTACCACAAAAATGCTCCCGTATCACATTTCAACACACGTATGCAAATTAGTTAAGCTCGAAAATTACATAACATGATATTAAAGTTCACAAAGGTTGGAAATATCTCGGCAAAATCCTTTTCCAGCGAAAAAGTAATCGAAACAAACAACATATTTACTATTAGAGGCAAAAATACCTTCCTATTTCAACTGCGTGGGTGCAAACAAGAGATGCAATTAAATAAATTTTTGACAGTTCACACCAAAACCCTTTTCCACTCGGAACGCTGACCGTAAATAATGAAGCACAAAAGCGACAACAACTTTCATTCAAATAATTCTTCATTGTCACATTTCCAAATATTTTACACCTTTGCAGAGTTGAGTACAAAATACCGGTTATACATATACATCTGTTACTTACTTTGGCTATCTAGGCGAGTGATCATCTCTACTGAACAGACACCTATTTACCTAAGCACTTTTCCTAATGCTTTAAATTCTAAAAAGGCTCAAAACCATGAGATAAATATATATTTCTTAATAAACTCGATTGTCGCCTCGTGTCACGCACCGCTATAACTCAGAAATTCAAAATGCTCTGGTTTCCAAGCGAAGCACGCTATTGAGCTTTAAAATTGCAAATGGATACAAATTTACCGCCTCCTATGCCTGATGAGGACGAAAACGTTCGTGGCTCTTTAGTTTTGGATTTTAGAAAATGATGACGTCACGTGAAAACGATCTATACCGCAAAAATGCTCCCGTGTCAAATTTCAACACACGTATGCAAATTAGTTACGCTCGAACATTACACAACATGATATTAAAGTTCACAAAGGTTGGAAAGATCTCGGCAAAATCCTTTTCCAGCGAAAAAGTAATCGTAACAAACAACATATTTACTATTAGAGGCAAAAATATCTTCCTACTTCAATTGCGTGCGTGCAAAAAAGAGATGCAATTAAATAAATTTTTGACAGTTCACATCAATAGCCTTTTCCACTCGGAACGCTGATCGTAAATAATGAAGCACAAAAGCGACAACAACTTTCATTCAAATAATTCTTCACTGTCACATTTTCAAATATTTTACACCTTTGCAGAGTTGAGTACAAAATACCGGTAAATGTAAATTGTCAGACAACTAAGATGCGACTTGAGTAAACACTGTGATGCATTCTTGTAGGCGTTCGATTCCTTCAATGTTAATTTGTTAAATCATAGTTAGTAACTATGGTTAAATCCATAAAAAAATTGTTATTTGATTTCCTTGTTTATATAATACCAAGTTAGTAAAATATTAGAAACAAAGCTCACTTGATATCCAAAGGCGAAAAATGAAATTGTTGTCGAAGACCATTACTCGTCTGTTCAAATCCAGATATTTATTTTTCAGCGCTGTCTTGCTCATCCAATTGACGATCCATTCTTGAGCTCCATGAGGGTATATTTTGTTTAAAGATCCACTAAAACGCCATTCACGTCAATGACTTACTAGTGAAATTTCCAATTGTGATACCGGAAGACTGTGCAGAGTTGAGAACCGGTAAATACAAATCTGACAAATAGCGAGACAACTGAGATAACAGATCCACTATATGGATTTCTTCTCTGTCTTTGTTGAATCCATACTGAGTTACCAGAGAACTGTTCCTTTGGTTTGAGTGTTGTACAAAACACTTGGCAAAATTTTAGGAAGACAGCTCACTTCCATTACAGCTCGACGGGCGATAGATTGTTGTCGAAGTCCATTACGCGTCGCTTCTAACATTCGACCGCCTGTCTTGTTCAGTATCCAATTCGCTTGCTATTATTGAGCTTCATAAGGGTACATTTTGTTCAAAGATCCACTAAAACGCCATTCGCGTTACATGACTTTCGACGCCATTGCCGGTTAAGTTAATCGTTCTACTGTGTCCACCAGAGAAATCTACGCATTTCCCACTACCCTCTCGATCCTAAGAAAATACGCGTAGAAGGCTCTATGCACAAAGACACCACTTAGCAGGGGAGTGACAGGCAAGACTTTTGCCGACACGGAAAAAAATAAAAAAAAAAGAAAACGAAAAATAAAAAAACGACGAAATTAAAGACAGATTCCGACTGGGTTTGCGCCAACCCAGTAACTAGACCCTCCCTGAGGGTACACTGGGTTGCCTGTGGTACGTGCACCGTTCCAGACAATTTTTGCAAGTTGGGGGGTCATTAAGACCATTTAAGGGGTCACCCAGAAGTCATACCAGCAGAGGCCCTTGGCTCACAGGTTCTCACACGTTCGTACGACGAAAAAAATCTGTCCTTGCGTAATATGTAGCTCTAACAGTGCACGATATTGTTTTGGTATTGTCTATCATTGTAGTGCCATGGTAGAAGCCTTGGGTAAATAGCCTGAGAAGATATGTGGTTACTAGCAAATAACCGAACCCAGAAAGATTGAAGAAAATAAATGGGAAGTGAGAAACATTGGCTTCTGGGCTGACATGTTGATAAGCGTGCCCACTGAGCATCTGACAGCTTTGTAATACTAAAGTTTACTAAAGTTACTCCCTCTCTGGCGGGATTAGTGTCTGGATGGGTGACCAAAAACATATACGCCTTCGTAAATCAGAAGCATTGGACCGAAAATACTATTAACGCTAACAAATGCGAACTTAGCAAGGTACAGATTTTGTTAGCTTGCTTTATGCAAAAACAAATAATGACGCAAAAGTAAATAAATATTGATACATAGTTTTCAGAAAGAGCAGAAGGAAGTTTCCAGGACGGTCGCTCGAGAATAACATATTTACGACATGAAAACAACATTCATTTTGAACCGTGAATATAGAATATAAACAGTTACGATCAGCGACAAACATTTTGGGAGATTTTCGCTACGTTCAATTTTGTTATATTACGTTTTGGCTGCACAAATAAATCGCAAAATCGAAAGTGACATCGCCGGAATTCAGCGGGCGCCGTGATTACTAGTAAGTTACCGCGGCATGTTTTCTTGCCAAACAGTGAAGCATCTGTGTCAAATGATGCCAAAATATCGGGGTTTCGTAAGTTTCTTTTTCTGTCAAGTGTTATAAAGTTTGACAATAAATGAGCGAATTCAAAACAAAGATCACAATCGCCCACCATTGTTTCTGCAAAGTCAAAAATTTACTCTCCAAGACGAGGTTATTTATCACCAGGTAATTCCATCATTTTGGAAATAGCAGCTACTTTATTATTCACCGGCGTCACAATTTTTTGCTGATTTTGGGGCTCATTTTGTTGAAACTCAAGCACGCTTCCAACAGACCTGTTTATTTTCATGAAACCTTTCCTGCTTACAGAGTTATACTAAAAATATCCTGCCGTATCACGTTTCAATCTTAAGCTCGAAAATTCAATACACAACATGATATTATAATTCACAAAGGCAGAAAA
>NC_090888.1:25556009-25558509 GCF_036669925.1 Montipora capricornis | reverse complement strand
ACCGTCTACAGATCAATCATAGAACCTTACTTTAATTATTGTTCACTCGTCTGGGGCATCATTTCCCAAATCCTTTCTACTAAAGAATTATAATAAAGAATATTCTTTGTATTGCAATTTAGTTTCCCCTAGTTATTCACCAGTCATGCACTTTTTGGATCTTTTGTAATTTTTGTTTTATTTTTTACTTGTATTAGCATGACAAAGTATTATTAAACTTAAATTTAAACTAAGAAGCTTCAGAGGTAACAAAATCGAGCTGCCCGCGTTGTGACCGGTCTCTCATACACAGTGCGGTCAGCTCAAACTCTTGAAGCGTTGGGTTGGTCGCCATTGACCGAAATGCGTAAGCAGCAAAAAGCCAGTATGATGTACAAAGTTATTCATGGCGCTGCTCCTTAATATATGATTAATATGTTTACTGAGCAGCTGGGGCCTAAAATGTATAAGTTACGAAACTCGAAATATAATGTCGAGATCCCAGCTGCCAGAACATCACTGTTTTAAAACTAATTTCATGTTTACAGGGGCAACCATATGGAAAGCGCTACCATACCACTTAAAGCAATTGCCCTCTGTACATGCTTTCAAAAAGCAAAGAAAATCTTTTAGTTTGCATCAGCAACAACTGATTAAGTTAAGCCATTTTTCCATACAATGTATTTTAACGTCATTGATATTTTAAAATTATCTGTCTATCTATCTATCTATTTATCTATCTATGAACATGTATATCCGCATAACCATGTATATACATGTATATATGTTGCCGGTAAAATCCATTCTTAGGTTGAATCTACATTAAATGAATTAAATTCGCGATCCTCATTTTACCTAGATTGAATACGCACTCAGATGAATTGGAAAAACTTTTTTTGGAGCCTAAATGAAGCCTAGAGAAAATTAGGGTCAGGTTAGGATTAGTTTTGAAGAGGTTATGGTTTTTGTCGGAAATTATGGTGATTGAAAATGTGTTGCAAAGTTGGCGATGGTGGGCTAGCATAAATGTTATCCCCAAAAAATTTCAAGTATCACTGTAGCTCGACTCTGGCAATATAATAATCGATATAGCCCTCTTTTTGATACTCACAAGCTCATTAATTAGATACTTCGGCAGGGCATTATAGAATACTGGTATTGCATAGCCAATCGTAGAGCGTACACACGTTGTAAAAAAAAAAAAGAGCTAAATATACTGGCGACAATTGTGATTTTACATTTTGGCCGCGCTTACCTCACTTCAACAGAAATTAGTCGCATTTATTTTGTAAAGGCAGAACCATATCCAACGCCGGGATAATTCGTCGGGATAATTAGGAAAGTGCAAATCATCACTGTTGATTCGTGGAAATCCTGTACATAAACCTTTAGTTTTGGAAAAGTTACAGCTGTCCATAAAGGATGCAACAACCCTCCAAAACAATGAAAGAAATAAAATTAAATGAAATACACATCTAGTAATAACACCACCCCCCCCCCCCCCCCCTCCCGCCAAAAAAAAGTTAAATGTTCTTTTTTTTCCTCTTCAGCGAAATGTGACGCGTGAGTATCATGTTTTCCAAAATAAGCAATAAACACAAGCACAAAGTTAACAAGTAAATAAAAGTTTGGGAATGCCTGTAGTTTCTCCTGTAAACTTTCTAGGGAGCTTCAAACTTTACCAACATTTGTCCAAGGACAACAACTAATAACGTCTTATTAAGCATGTCGAAAGCATTTATAATGTCGGAAACAGAATAATTGGTATTGATTAAGCTAATGTTTATGTAATGATAGTGATATATCTGCACGGAAATCGAGCGTATCTATCTGTCTGCTTTTATTATTAAATTTGTTCATCTTTTGTCCCGAAGATCTTTATAGCCAATAGCCAATCAGCTTATGTTTGATCAATGTATGTCTATAAGATAAGAGAACAATGGGTTGTAGTTTAGTCAGTCAAAGACATGAACTTATGGTGTAGGCCATCGGTCAAATTGTAAAAGAATCGAGGAAAGCGACAGTGTGGGTTCCTTACTTATTCCCCATAACAAAAACCTAAGTTTTCGGGTGCTTAGTATAATTGCTTTTGAACCAAAACGGTTATCGACACTGGCATCAGCTTTGACCATAGATCGTGGGCATTTAAGCCGTTGCTTACCCCCACCCCCTCCTCCTCAACAAGATTCAAGATTCAAGAGTTGAAGCCAGATCGCGAGCCCAAAAAAATATTCCAAGAAGAAATTTATTATGTTCACCTCCACCCACACATGCAGAGACGGATTTCTAAGTTTTGCCACTACTTAAAATAGTTTTATTGGCATCATTCATTCAACATAAAGGAGGAACTACGCCCGTAAAATAACACCTTTTTTGTAGTGGGATAATAAATCTCTTATTCGATGGTCTAACATATAAGGCCATTTTCTCCTTTGAGCATTGTCCGACCGACCCAAATTTTTGGAATTTTCAAAGAAAAAAAGAAAAAAGAAAAAAGGGGAACGGTGTTTTAAAACCAATT
>NC_090888.1:25526009-25531009 GCF_036669925.1 Montipora capricornis | reverse complement strand
GCCGTTTCGTTTCTAAATCGACATCGCTATCGTTAGATCGATAAGTGATGTCAACTTGGCCTATATTGCCGCCTCTGTCAGTTTTGATTTTATTTTTCGATATCAGAGTGCCGGATATCGAATGCGTGGATTTTATCACAACTGTCAGGAAAATTTAAAAATCATTGTTTAACAATGAAGTGTGGCGACAGTTGTGTTCTCGATGCACTCGTTACTTCTATATACAGTTGCTGTTTTGTAGGTGTAAGTTCTTTTAAAAAATTAATAATTGATAATTATCTTATTTACTAATAGTTTAAAAAAGAGTGTTGTTTCAGGTTAAAAGGTGACAATGGAGTAAGACCAAAAAGCAAGGACAGAGGTGGCAATATACTCTACGCGTTTATCAAGAACTTCAACTCGCCGCAAGAAAAAAAAAACGAGGTAATATGGCTTTAATCCATCACTTGTAGTGCTCTGAAACTTCGATATTTCTTGGCAAACACCATTACACCCCCGTGACTCACCGTGCCGGCTTTTACGTTGAGGAACTCTTGAAAAGCGCATGCGCAATTTGGATCTAATCTAGCTTGTGAAAATGACGCTGCTCGTTTGTCCTGTTGCGCCAATTTCTTTCCACGCGATAAAAACTGTGTTTGCAAGGAATGTCTGAGTTAAAATATGATCTTTCATGATAGTTCTTCTCCCCTGTATTTCTTTTTCTTTTTCTCTCCCTTTTTTCTCTCTTATTTGCTCTTCTCTCTCTTTCCAATTCTCCGACGGACGCATAATGTATAAAGTGAATTGTCGAATTTTGCGTCTGGACAAAACCACGCCAACTAACATCTTCCTCTACTAAGACATTTACATCACCACCAACGACTCCAAGAAAAAAAACCGGAACAACTGTGAGTTAAAAAGCCGAACCTTTTATTTGCAAGCAGGATTTCTCATCCGAGCAAACCACAACAGATGCCGCATCTTCAGTTCAATACAAGTCTTAAAGTGTAAGAATGTACATTAATTTAAATACGCACAAATGTGAGCCAGCCAAAAAGCAACATTTCTTTTGCTATGATTTAGATAAAATTTGAGGCCATGGCTGCTGTAATAAAGACATTTCAAGGCATACATGCAAGCTTTTATCAGCTACTATCTACTACTATTATAGCTTCTTTCTAAGAATATCAGATGGTGAATAGTCCTCCGTAGTCAACTATAAACATGCACTGTGATTCTATAAAGACTTTCAGACCAGTCTCCGAGTAATTCAGTTCTTACATGCGCTGTAGTACACGTAATTCATAGATCGCACAATAAACCTGAAATAAATTGAAGTGAATGCTGAGTCTTAAGTCTACTTACGCAATTAACCTAATTGAAGAACAAGAGCACCCAGTGAAATATTTCTTAAAACACCTGTTTGGATGGAATGGTCCCTACGAATCTCAAACTTTTCGCTGGGTTACCCTCTAGCTAGAGTTCGACGTTTGTCAAGAGAAACTTGAATCAAATTTCGGAACCGGAGAAATATAGTCCCTTGCGTATTCGGAAGAGTTCATTTTTGCAAATTTGGCACTGTAAAAGGTCTATTCGGGAAGCAACTGTAGTTCAGTGGGAAGTTTGTGGAAGGTAACTTTCTGAAAGGAAAACTTTTTATTCCCCCGTGACGTGACGTGCCGTGACTTCATTTTTAGCTGTCAAATCCGAAAAGATGGAATTCTTTTCCCTTTCCTTTTCCATTCGAACAGACATCGGTGAAACTTTCATCGTACAAAGATTCAAAACTTTGCTTACTCGCAATTTTGCTGCTTTTTACTGAAGAGGCGAGTCGCGAAAAAATCATTGTCACGGATATCGATACTGAGCTAGGCGTCACGTTATTGGGCATGCGCGCTTTCAACTGTTGACAAACGCGATCTACAACCTTAATTGTCCACACCCAGGAACACAAGCAATGTTGGATGATGATGATGCAATGTTTGATGGAAATCAAAACTTCTTTCAACATCATCAAACATGGTATATATGACAGAAATCAAATGAGGCCTTACGCTATAGTAAATCGTCCAACATGTTGGATCGTGAAAAACGAAAGAGAGAAGTGATATACTCGGACTTGTCTGGACAATTTAAGCAATCGTCTCTTAATGGTCATTTGAAAAATTCAGGTGGCCTCAACTGGATTCGAACCAATGACCTCTGCGATTCCGGTGACGTGCTCTATCAACTGAGCTATGAAGCCACACAGTTGAGAGTTATGAAGCCACTCAATTGACAGCATGGGAACACTGAGGAGTTGATGAGGTCAGAACTGAATGCCCAACAAATTGACCTGCTCCCAACTGAGTGGCTTTGTAGGTCAGTATTACACCGACATCGCGAAGGTCATGGGCTCGAATCCCGTTGCATGGAAGCCCCCGGAATAGCCCATTTCCGAGTTGCTGCATGCCTCAGTTTCAAAGGGAGTCCTGGTGCACAACCATTCAAATGAAAATGAGTTGGGTATTCTTATACAAAGCAAACTCATTTCCCTTGCAATAGTTGAGCACCAAGACTCACTTCGAAACTGAGACAAACAGAAACTCGGAAATGGCCCATTTTTCAGTAATCCCCAAGAGACAAATGCTTAAATTGTCCAGATAAGAAAGAGGATCAAATCTTCAAAACCACACTTCAATTATACATTTGTTTTATTCATGGCTGGTTGGATCTTGTTGACCCATCATGCAAGTTAAATCCGTTTGGCTAAGCTTTTTAAATTTTTTTATCACAAGGAAATTAAAAATGTTCCCCTCAGGGTTTGAGTTGAATTGGTCCGTTCGTTGACACCGTTGATTACTAAGCGTCTTTGTAAGGTTTAGATACAATTTGTGCACGCAGGTTGCTCTTCTTTTCTCCTCTGGTTGAAAAGCCAGTAGCGATCCTTAGATTGGATTTCAATTATGACTGGACTCAGGAGTTTTCCCACTTCCAAACCCTATCTGCGTCCTCTGAAGCTAATGCGGCTATCTAATGGTTGCTTGGAGCCCACTTTGATTTTTTTTATTATGTTCAAGATACAGTTGTGGCCGTAATAACCTATAAAAGAAGATATATGTTACATGGGAGTTAACTGAAAGCAGAAATTGTCAAGGAAAACAAATGAAAATACAATAAACTAAAATGAAAGACACTTATACAAGGTTTTTAAACTTGGCTTGAGAAAACTGATGTCTACATTTTAAAGGCGTGACAATGAACGAATGAAAGGGACGGACTGCTTGTGAAAAGAATTACTCCAAAATCTACATAGTTTCCAATCCTTTAATTTCTGTATAACCCGAGTGTATTAGAGCATGCAAAAAGACTGTGTGCGTAATATAGCGATTAGGGAGGAGTAAACCTCAGAATTGTTGCATGGATTAATCAAATTTAGGAAAATGGGTTTGGTTTTGATGCTTTACCAACTGAGCTATGAGTGAAGCAGTAGTTGAGTTGGTAAAGCGCTGTATCGGTATTGCAGAGGTCCTGGGTGCGTATCCCGTTGAACCTCGTTGAAGGCAACTATAATTTTCAGGTGTCTCCAAGAGACAATTTCTTAAATTTCTAGGAAGTGCTAGGGTCGATTCTCCACTTTATCACTTTACATTATTTGTAAAATGACTAAGAAAGAAAAAAACTGTTACAGTTTCCCCTGTTCTCTGCATATGACTTACGCCCTGTCCTATTTGCATCATGCCCGCGAGATATATCGATATAATTTTTTCTTGTATCGCGGAACAACTGTCGGATCGGGCAGAGGTCGTTACTCTTTATTTGTAGGCTTTAACTCAGGTGCTATCGAACTAGAGGTATAGCGACAATTTGTTGTGATTTGCACAGCCTCAGGGATCGCGTGATTTTACAGAAGGGGCGTACTTTGCTGTGAAAAGCTCTCCCTTCCCCTGCCTGCGAAGAGACTGAAGTCTGGTCGCAGGCTAGTGAAATTTCCATTGGGATGACCATCGAATAACTATCAACAACTTTGTAATTACCCTGACAAACCAGGCAAAATTACGCTTGCCGTCATTAAACGGTATTAAAACACTGCTTTTCCAAATTGGCAGAACGCGTTAAGCTTGGGACCAGGTGCTACTGGGCGGTACCAAAGATTTCAAAAAACCAGGGTAAAGAATCGAATGGAACAGTATTCATGGAAAGATTTTCGGAAATTTTGGGTATACCACACGAAGTGGTCTTAATAAAGTTGCGGAATTTCAAAACAACTGGAAAATCCCGTTCTATTGGTTCATTCCTCCTTAATTAAGGCGCAGTTTCTGTTTCCATTTTGGGGGAATACTCTTTGAAGTGATTGGTTTCGAGCGGACAACAGGGAATGTTGTCCCATTCGCCACATGAAATTATCGAAATTCCGGTCGAATGGAAATCGCGCACTGCCGAATGGAAAGCAGTAGATAACATCGACCTAAACCTGGTGAGCCATCGATATGTCAGCGGAGTCGTTTTCGCTCGCTCCTGGCTCTCTCGCTTCTGATCGATCGCGGCGAGGATTATTTCAGTCACAAAACGGTCAATAGACCGGTAATTTTCGAGACGTTACAGTAATTTTCTTCGTGTCATAAATTATCCCAGGTTGGGTCCTGTTGTTAGCGAATTGATTTTCAGTCGTTCAACTTGCGGCTAACACACTTCCGGCGCTCTACCCACTGTCGGGACGGGTCCTGTAACGGGTATAAAGAAAACGAAAGAAAAAAAAAAGAGAGTTACTTATTAAAAGTTCCACTTTGTGAGCGGCATATATGGCTCACCAGGTTTAGGTCGATGTTATCTATAGTCTCCTTCGCAGCCGTTATTAGGGTGATCACGCAATGCTCCTCCCCACTAACGTCCTTAGTGGGGTGGAGCGTTGCGTGACGACCCTAATAACATTCTCGTACCCAGAGTCCTCGAACTTCTTCGTCAGTGGTGAGCGCGCGGAGAGACTCTGGGATAATCGACTTGAACTATATTTTTGATTGGCCGCTTGCGTAACAATGGCA
>NC_090888.1:25493509-25513509 GCF_036669925.1 Montipora capricornis | reverse complement strand
ATTTAGAAGGTAACCGATTTCGTTCTTTCTTTTTGTTGTCACGATCAGGACCAGAGGATTTCAATCCCAGACAAAATCAATCCTATCAGGTAGGAAAACGTGTTATTTTATTGAATTTACACCATATTTGCGTCGCCTACGGCTGGTGGTGTAACTTTTATCTTGTCTCGTGGAATCTGTGACTCTTTCAGTTGCATAGGAGTTCTTGTCGCGTCGTTATGAATTTATTTCTATTTACAAATGTTGTTTCTTTCGTTTCTAAGGAGTGCTTTTTGCCCAGATAGTGTATGATCGCTGAAAAACACGATAGTCGTTGATTTTATTGGACAAAAACGCTAGCTCAAAAGACTGCTTGAGGAAATTGACGTTGTTCTCTACTTCCGCCACGGTAGTACATAATATCTTTTGCAAGCAGTCGCAAGATCATCTTATTTGTTTGTACATTCAATATTTAGCCGAATAGCGAACTGAACAATCGGTGGTGCGCACTTTTAGCTGTATGATCGATCTTTTCATCGTGTTTGGTTCACTGAATGTTTTCACAAGTGGTGTTGCGTAAGGTTTTGTCGGTGATTTTTTTAAATTTTGAATGAGCGCCCATTCCATTTGAATAGCGTTCATTTCACAAAGCCCATTTCCTGTCACAAACATATAGTTGATCAGCAAACATATTTTCATTTGAACCTATTTATATGTACTTTATTTCGGAAACACAAGGTCATTTTAACACTTTCACGTGGCCTTAGAGGGACTTTAAAATTCGTTGATCAACTGGTTCTAAGCAGACGGGGGTGGGGCAAGGAATACTGGTTGGTGAATAGAGGAAATTAGTGGAAATTGTTTTCGGGGAAATTAGGAAGTACTTGTGATGAAAGTGAAACAATGTGGCATCAAGCACTCTTGGATTCCCTTCATGCTTTCTAAATAAAGAAATGATTTCAAAATGGATGAAGCTTAGTCATGCTTAGTCTATTCACTCTCACTCAGGCAGAGACAATTTTCCATAAAGCATTGAAAAAAGGTAAATTGGCATAGATTGCTTGAGATTTTTTGTAGCTGTCTAGTGCAGTTTTTTTCTTGATGACTGAATTATATAGTAATTTTTACAAGGAAGGAATTAAAGAAACGGTACATTGCAGGTGTTGGTATTGATGCTTCATCAATGATTGTCTTTTATATTATGATCAGTCATTTGTAACAGAGAATTTAGTTGCTCATGTCAAGGTTATTTTCCATTGTTTTACATTCATGGGTTGTACCACCTTGTGGGAAGTTATGAGTTCAATTCTGGTAGGACCAGTAAGTAATAAGAGTATTAAAAAAACTGGAGAGAAAGAATAGCTTTTTTTGTAAAGAAGAGAAAGGACCTGTAAATAAAGCTATAAGAACTCTACACCAGACTCATAAACCGATCTGTGTTGGGTCCAAGGTCCACCTAGCCATGGGTGCCAGCTTTGTTTTTGTTGGTTTCATTCATTGCCAAACCCACAAATGAATAATGTGGTGCACCTTTTTAACTTTACAACAATGCTTGCGTGAACATTTAGATTGCAGGACCGTTGCCACAGAATCTACTGATGCAGGCAATGCCTGGCCAAATGCAAGGACCACATGCACAAGGACAGCCACGCCTTCCAAATCAACAATTTTATCAACGTTCCATGCGAATTCCCAGACCACCACCTCCCAGTAATCAGCCAGTCTACTCCTCTCCTCCTGGGGCTCCTGTGGTACAAATGATAGGACATCCTGGGGCAGCACAGTTTTTAGCCCCTGGGCAACCTGGTCCATTTATTCCACAGCATGTAAGTAAGAGGGAAAATAAGCATCCCTGTGCTATTTGTATAGGCAATCACATGATTTTGAGTGCAATTTGGAATAAATAAGCTCAAAGAATTTTTTTCAAAGATGAACAAAATTCTAGTGCAATTTGTTGTCTTCAAAAAATTGCACAAGAAAAATCATGCGATTACTTATTATTATTATTCCACTATTACGCCACTTTACCATGTTTGGTCAAGAGAATATGCAAAGTAAGAGACGGTAATACAATGTAGTGTCCCGGTTTGACCGGTTTAAAACAGAGCAAATACGGACAGAACGGGAGTTTTTCAATGAAAGAAATTGTTTTCAATAATGCGATACAAAATCTGAGAATTTAGCTTGTCATCGCTTGTCTCTCATCATTTCATTTATAAAATCAAATAAACGACATTTTGCTGGCTTTCTGTGCTGTTTACATCGTTCGCAAACTCCCTGAAGAAAAGATGATGCATTTTTTAGAAACACTCTTACCAGATAAAATTGAATCAAAATAACATCTTTTTGTAGTGGAATAATAAATCTCTCATTCGATGGTTTAACATATAATACTCACGGACATTTTGCTCATTGCTCGTATTTTTTTACGCAACTCACAAAATATCTGTGCGCATTGTATGTTAAACCATTGAATAAGATGTATATAATCTGCATGCAAAACGTTTTACCATTATTGTACTAGTTTTAACCATCTGCGCTAATTTTACTTTTCTGTACTCTATTTGGGATTAATACCGTATTTACCCGTGTATAAGTCGACCTTTTATGGCCTCAAAAGAAGCTCCAAAAATCACCCTCGACTTATACACGGGTCAAAGATTTTGAGCAAAGTTCCAGCTAAGTAATTTATTCAAAATTGACATAATAATGTTGTCTTGGGCACAATAAACGCAGTGGACAAAAGAATGACAAAAGACTTCAAAATGAATGTATATAAGCAATTCCAGTTGAAATGAAAAAGGATTTGTCCAAATCTAAATGTTGAAGATACTCACAAGCACAAATATGAAATAGACACTGGAAATTTTCGTTTTCCAAAGGCGGAAAGCTCTAAAATTAAAGGCATTTCTGTTTCTTCAAATAAACTCGATCGTTCAACGTCTTAGTAACCTGGCGCAATACCTCGTGTTTGCGTGCAAGCATCGTCACTCATGTTGTGTGAAAATGCTGGTTGGTAATGATTGTGTTTTATTCTTTATACAAACCTGGCTGATTTAAATGCTTTTGCAAACTTCGTATCGTTTGGTTTATGAGTTTTGTTTTGTTTATCATCTGACAAATTATAAGTGAAGGAGCAATTAAACCTTGCACATTTTCGCATTGTTCGCAAGTTATTTTCAAAGATTGACTCCTGCTTCGTGATGTTGTGCTTATCCTCTAAAGCTCTTTATCATTGAACAACGAAACAGGTTAGTTTGAGGTTTACATGTTCGATTTTCTGAGAACTTTTTCGAAACTCAAGGACAAAATGCTCGCATATACAGTACCGCTCAGATATACGTTAACTGCGCATACGCAGTGTATACGCATATACGCGTATGCTTATACGCACATACGCGTATACTTATACGCACATACGCGTATACTTATACGCACACACGCGTATATTCATGCGCGTCTGATTTTCCTTTGTTATTCAGTACCATAAATTTCCTTTGTGTTGCATTGTTGAGTAAAACAAAGAACTTTTGGATCTGACCAAAGCCACGAGCCGATAACAGAAAATTTACATACTGCAAAAGCTATCATGTTACAAACGCGCAGGTCGCTCCCGTCGCGAATTTTTTGGATAACTAGCAAAAGTAATTCAATGTTTATGAATCAGAAGGGAAACAAAAATTTATCTTGCATTAGGCATTCAAATGCGTGTATCGTTTGTGACCCTTTATGCAAAAAGGGCCTTATGGATTCATTGAAAACCGTCAAATTTTTTTCATTGCCCCCGTGCGTGAATTTCAATTTTCACGGCATGAATACGCCGTAATCACTCTACGATAAGAAACTTTCACTCTTGGCATGAAACTATTCATGCCGTGAATGATCGGTGAAAACTTTCACGTCGTGAAATTAAGGGTTAAAATTCACGCGGTGAAATTGGGAGTGAAAAATAATATTCACGGGTGTGAAGTTGATCCAATCGAAAGATAAATCAACAATTCATTTCCATTTTACCTTTCCGTTCAATTAAAAACTTTTTATGAAGAGAAGCGACCAACTCATAAATGGGAAACAATTTCTTTAGTATCGTATCATTTTGATACTGCTAGTTTTAAACTGAAAGCAAATTAAAGTAGAAGGGAATGCCCGAACAACGATGTATCAAAATTTGCATACGAATCACATCAAGAGCTGAGGAAATTGTGACAGGTAATGCAACACCTTTCAAATAGGAGTAGAACTTCCGTCGAATTCGGCGAGGTAAACTCGAAGATTTTCCGAGAATTGCATGTTTATTGATGGTGTGCCTTTTGTATATTATTAATTCTCTCTTTTGCTAGTGTGGAACAAAATAACTCTGAACCTGAGCTGTATGTTTATCGATGAAATAAACATCCGTCGTATTCCGAACGTGACAGCTGTTTGTGGAAGTGCGTCTTTGTCATGTAGTTCGTAGTCGTGTACTATTTTAGTGCTGTCAAGCTACATGTATTCTTTATTTTAACAATAAGCAAAACAATAAGCAAGCTAATGAGGCAGACGCGTATATCGGTATACGCACATACGCGTATGGTTATACGCACATATGCGTATGGATATACGCACATACGCGTATAGGTATACGCACATACGCGTACAGATATACGCGTATTGTGCGCATATTTTGGTTAACGTATTTCTGAGCGGTACTGTACATGTACAACAACTGCTGAACCGCAAAACTATTAAGCGCTAATGAGGCCCTGAGTTTTTGTGTATCCACACTTCCAGAAATTGAAGAATACAAGATTAGTGTCCCAGTAACATAATGATTTTAACAAAGAAATTAAGAAATTGCTTTTTTTGCCATCAAAAATGGGGGTTCGACTTATACACGGGATCGACTTATACACGAGTAAATATGGTAATTGATGGGGATTGTGCTCTCAGCCAATCAATGAATTGAAATTTTTGCATCCATATTACTAATCCTATTATTGTAAATTATGTTCCAGTCACAGTTTCTTAATTTTCACTGCCTGGGAGGTGCTTTTTATCACTAAATATTGGCATCGTGTCATCTTGAATTGTCAAGTGGGGATTCCTGTGTTGCAATGTTTAAAGGGCTAAAAAAATCACTACAGTGTATAATGTCCTTTTAAGCTTTTTAAAAATTTTTCGTAAGCCAGGCCACCATAAAGTGTCTCTTGATTTCTTTGTCTTACGTTTTGGTGATTTTAATAGCAGTTAATGCACAAGAAAATCGCAGAAAGAGCAAATTACTGTGGCCTGTGTAAAGGGAATCTTGGCTGAGGAAGAGTTTGGGTCCTAAATTATACTTTATGGTCTTGTCATTTTTCAAAGTTTAAAAGTTGATATATTTGTAGGTTGTTTTCACTTTTAGGGTTCCAATGTAATTTTCAAAATGTTAGTTTCACTTGTGCAATGTTTACTGGAAAAATTTCTTACATCACTGCGTGGTCAAACCGTTCATTAACACGATGTCCGCAGAGAAATTTTGTGTAAGTCATTTTTTCCTAAAAAGTAATTTTTTTTGTAATTTTCTGAAAGTTTACAGCTGGAGCGCGAAACTAGCCAAAAATAGTCTGATTCTACTGAGGGAGAAGAGTTAGAAAATGCAAGTGAAGAACGTAGTGGATGTTTGTTTGATTTAAATTGCTGCAAATGTGAAAACTGCTCCACAGAAACGCTGAGAGCTAGCTGGCGAGAGGCATCATCAAAGCTCAGCCCATCTAATGCATTGTCCAGCATCCCAATTTTTGCCAGAGTGTTTAACGAGGGTTTTGTAACTTGAAAACCACTCTCATGCTAATAAAACATCTAGTAGTTCAAGGAATTGGCAAAGTTAATGTGCTACCGACTTATCTCTTAAACGAGGATGTATTGAGGTATCATTGTACTAAACTTGTTAAATTACACGACAACCTGCAAGCAATGGTCTTCAAATGGCAGTCAACCCTTTTTGCTCATTTCACCCATGAGTGATACTCAGTGAAACAAAATGTGAACATGACATCATGTTTGTTCTTAGACTGCATGTTACAATGGATGGTAACGCAATGTGACATGTTGACCTTCTGTCAATAGATCTTTGTAACGCTTGTCAGCTAGGGATAGGTCTAAACAGCGTCTGACAAAAATCGTATCACATCTTTGTGTACTTTTTTTTTTTGTTAAATTAATCTTTGGGTAGTCTGTTGAGTGTTGCATTGGTGTCAGCAGCAACCTCCCAGCAAACTTTCCGATTGTGAAAAATGGTGGCGACTGGGAAATGTTAAAATACTTCGACTCTTAAGGCACAGTGCTAGAGAATGTTTCCAAATCACCAATTTTAGGTACACAATCATTTTTAGCCCTCATATCCCGAAGTTTATTGACAAAATGACAAAAATAAGACCCTTCGCTCTCAAGGGCCATGGGTCAATAGCCCGTGAGGCGAAACCCATAGCCTGCAAGGGCTACAGGTCTAATTGTTAATTAGTATCACCAGAAACCCATAAGAGTTGAAACGTGTAACGCGCGTTCACAGCTTCCGAATATTCAGTGCGAACTGATTGGTTGAATGTTTCAGTGCTAAGTACCATATTTGGAAACCCCTCGCTCTTGTTATTCCAAATATGGTACTTAGCAAATTGAATATTCAGAAGCTTGTTTCCCAGCACACAAGGGGCCGTTACACGTTTCAACCCTTATGGGTTTCTAGTATCACCCAACTAGTGGACTAATGCAAATCCTGCATTTTTATTGGCTACGCTACTAGATGACTATTAGTTATAGACCTTGAGTAGTGAAAAGCGTGCTGTTCTCTTTCGTTTTATTCCGGCCAAATAAATATTTCTTCAACTTGCATTCGCTAACTAATTGTTAATTAGTGTTCTTTATCAGGATATAAAGTGTTTTATCAGGATATAAAGCTGATGCACATGACTTTTGATTGTTGTTTTGATAGGCTATTAGGCTCATGAATTATTGATCATTTTTCTCTTCCTTGGCTAAGAATAACAATGTCCTCTTGCTTTTAGGTTGATTTTCAACTTCCCATGGGTGGTCCACCCCACTACCGACCACCCCAAGCAATGCAGGGGCAGTTTCCTCCAGTGTCTGGTCCCTCACAGCCTCATGGACCCTTTGTATATCAGCAATCCCCAGGTTATCCAATTGGACAGCCTTCACCACCTGTATATATTGTCAGAGCCCCAGCAACCCCCTTGCAAGGAATGCAACAGTTCCAACCACAGTTTGAGCCTAGAACTCGAGAAAGAAAAATAATCCAAATCAAAGATCCAAATAGCCATAAGGATGTGACACATGAAATTCTTAAACAACGAACTGCAAGTAGTTTGACGAGCACTGCAGTTGGGACTCCAAATAATACACCTGATCTTTCTGGACAGAGTAGTAGTTCAAGTACTCCTCCTTTGACATCACAGCAACAAGCTGAGGCTAATGTACGGGCACAGTTTGCAGCGCAGGTCGCTGCAACGTTGGCAAACAATTCGGAAGATAGACCAAAAAAACCAGAGTATACTATTCAGAAATCAACTGTGAATAACAGAGGTGATGTAGACATTGTTAAGGCCAAAGAAACACTTGAGGTACAAAAAGAGGAAGCATTGAAAGGTGCAAGAAAGAATGATACTGTTAGTAATGTTGTGGAAAAGGTTCAGGAAACACAGATGAAAGAAGGGACAGTCCCTGTGAAATCACAACCGAAAGAAACTGTAAAAGCTTCCAAGCTATGTGAAGGAAGTTCAGGTGAGAGTTTATTGGGATCAAAATCTTTGGTTAGCTCTGTTGCTGCTACCACAGTAGCAAATGGAAAGATTTCTAATGTCAGCTGCACAGTGGAGATTTTTACTAAGGAGGACCTCTATAAAGAATCTCAAAAGAGTAATGCACCCTTTGTTAGCGATGTTGTCAAGACAGATGAAAAAGTGCAACCGTCAGATGAATGTGATAAAGATGAAAAAGTGAAACCATCGGATGAATGTAATAAAGATGAAAAAGTGAAACCATCGGATGAATGTGATAAAGATGAAAAAGTGCAACTGTTGGATGAATGTGAGAAGGATGAAAAAGTGAAACGGTTGGATGAAGGTGAGAAAGAAGTTGCTACTGATGCATTGCCAGTGTCTGCGTCAAATATCTTAAATGGACCAATGGAGGAATCTCAGGAGCAGGCAAAAGAAGACACAGAGGAAGTAATCACCATTGATAGTCAACCTGAAGTGGAAGCTGCAGTACCTGGGACTGCATCCGAGACGCTCGAACCAAACGAAGTGTCTGAAGATAACGGTAAAGAACTTACTCAACCCGAAGAAACATTGGCACAAACTGAAGAATCAGAAGTTTTGCTGCCGAGCTCTGAGCCACAGGAAGGAAGTGGAAATGAGAAGGTGAATGGACATGAAGTTGATTTAAAGAAGTCTGCTGTAGCCAACACTCCTGTTGATTCACATGCATCAGGTGAGTGTATACAGTTGCGCTACTATTTGATAGTTTTTTCCCCATATTTAAAAATGAAATGGAATAAGAGTAATCAGTACCTTTTAGTATGTATAATTTTATTTTAAATCAGCCTTTTCTATGACGCGCGGAAGCAGACAAAAATGCTTCCTTAATATAATATATAATACTTCCTTCAGTGAGTGATTAATATAATACATGTATAATGGTAATTAGCTCTCACAAATTCAAAATGGAGTCTAGCGGAGGATCCAGACATGGCAGTAAACGCATCAACTCAGCATGGAAACGAAAGGTCGAAGACAGAGGGGAATACAAGAAAGCGTGGCTGAGAAACCATAAGCGTATATGTGTGGAAAAAAAGACATTTAAGTTGTGGCTGCAGGCAAAATTTGATGCAGGCTATGCAGGCTATGAGTCTTTCAGTGACAGCGATTTCGTGACTCATTTATTGTCTCTCGAATATCGTCGAAGGTACATGTAAGACTTGCGTTCATAATCGTTTGATTTATATTCCTTGGTAAGCTGTATTTTACGTTATCAAGTTGTTCTGTCTTTTCATGTAGGAAAATATTTACATTTACATTCATCTGTACACAGCACATTTCTCCCTTTGCACGGGCACCCACGAGAACTATTTTCTTTGCGCTTCGTCATACAAGCACTTCTACATTTACAAAAGATCGCCACAGGTTCCTGAGTAAAAGAAATTCACTTTGTGAACATTTGCTTTAGATAGACTTGATTTAATGCAAAATATATGCAGAATTCTTCAACTGACCGATATTTCCATAATGGCGGTCAAGCGTGACAAGTCTCAGAGAAAGTGAATGCTACTGCGCATGTCAACCCATGACAGTGTCCCTTTAAGTGTGAATGGGTTAGATGCAGTTTAACAAGTGAAAAACAAAGAATGGTAATGGTCTGGGCTGGTTGTTCCTGCAAGAGTGGTCAGTGGTGTTTGGCACAGGTGCATGCTCATTCAGTCGCTTATCCACATGGCAATTGATTGGACATTTTGCTTGCCACTTTGTGCCTCGCTTGTCTAGTTGGGCTTTTACTCTGCCCTCCCCTCCCTAGCTACTTAAAAACACTGTTTATCATTGAGACCAGTGCCTGGGTGCCTGGTGTGAGGTCTCGTGGTTGGTTTGTGCAGTTTGCTGCCCATAGGACGGTTACTCATTGGGGCTAGCTGGCTAGCTGGCCTCCAGTGGAAGCCCTTGGACGTATATTGCATCCCAGGTATCCAACCTCCACTTGGCAATGCATTTGTTAACAACATATACAATGTACATGTAGGTCCACTAAAAAAACTTCCTTCCTTTTAATTAACCTCAATCAAGTAAAAATATATTTCTTATGGTTCAGTTTCATTGGTTCAAGATTTTTCAGAGTAGTCTGATTTTAATTTTTATGTTTATTTCAGATTATTATACATAAATTATTACACAAAGAAAAATCAACATTGAAATGGTTTGAAAAACTTTAAACCAAGAAAAAATTTGAACTACATATCAAAAGTACTGTAATACTCTTTGGTTGTCCCTCCAAAATTTTTGTGTTAAGCGTTGTTTCCAGTTTCTCTTGGGACCATTATAAGTCCCAAGAGGAAATAAAAACAATGCAAATGCAACATTTGAGGGACAAGCGAAGAGTATAATACGGTGTTTTTGATATTTGGTAATTGATTTTTCCAAAAGATTTTTCTCCCTTCATGTACAGTACTGTAGGGGGAGTAACTTAAGGTGTAACTTGACAAAATTTTGCTCAAGCAAAACAAAATTTTGCATTTAAGAGTGAACATTTGTGTTTTACTGTAAAAAGCCCTTCTGAAAAGTTTTAAGTTCCAGAAATTTAATAACAGAGTACTGCCTGTGGCAGTTGTCTGCTTCCATTAATTTCATTTTGTCACTTGACAAATTTTGTTCTTCTCATCTTCCAAGTTTTACTAAATGTTACATTAAATGTAATTATTATGAATGCATTGAGAACAGAAGGAACTCCACAAATTAATTTAAGTAATTTTACTATTTTTAACCTTGTACAAGATCTTATAGCTTACAATACAAAGATTAGGGACAAAAAGAAAACCTTGGTCGGTTTGTTGACCTATTTAAATATGTTTGATCCACTTTTCTCTCAAGTAACAACATGATTGGCATCAATTGTTTTACCTATTTCCCGGAAAACCGGAAGTGGGAATGAATTTCTTGGAAAGATGGCATAATATTTTGTCATGTAGCAAGAGCAAAGCAATTTAGGGAGTTGATTCCATTGGAATCTTAAGATGAATGGACCTAGGAAGAAACCAAGACTGGCCCACAGATATAAGTATTGTGAGCTTCACAGTTGAGTGCCTATAAGTTGTTGATGTGGGCTTTTTCTCTTTCCTTCGTGAGCTTTTAATAAGCAGTGATTTGTATTTAATTTCCTAGAAAATAACACTGCGAACAATTCCTTGAAATGTTGTTATAAGTCTGTGAATTAGTATGTGGAGACTTTTTAAATTAAGTGATTGTGAAGTAACTTTTGAAGTGGGAAATGTTAGACTTGAAGTTAAGTTGCATTACATTTTCTTAGACTGCAGTTTTCAACAGTCATTTTACCCCCAGCTCACTTATACTTTAGAGGTTCCTTCAATTAATAAATCTCTTTTCTCCTTTGCTCTTTCATTCTCTAACTTTACTGTGGACTGTCTTATCAACTCCTCTTTGATTTGATTTCAATTGATTGCAGTGATTTGATATGAGTTATAGTGATGTGTTATTAATTGTAGTGCTTCCATGCTTACAAAGAACATTTACAGTTGTGTAAGTAAATTTATCATGACATTTTGATCATGTACTTAACTGTAATTTATGTACACTGCAGTCAAGATTCATGTAGAAATATTTTAAATGGCACAGCCATTGTTGAAAATTATATAAATAATTTATTAGAGGTTCCAAAAATGTGATGCCTAGTGAAAAGTATTAATTTGCTTACAAGTATTTATTTTATTCATACTTTTTCCTTTAATTGGACGTGAGCCTTTAGGGCAATTTATTTTATTGATGATTAATCCAAAAGTCATGGAATTAAGTACAGCTGGAGATTTGCAAAAGCAAATAAAATAGAGATCTTTAATGTTGTGAAAGCCCTTGTGAGGAAGATGCATACATGTACACTGCAATTATTGTTGCTAAAACAAAAGCCTGAAGTGATTTAGTAGAGCTCAGTTGTGTCTGAATAACTGGATGGCAAAGCAAAAGAAGGCATTTTTTGGATAGGATCTTTATTCTACAATGTCCTCCCCAAAAATAAAATGAGAGCTCTCTCACAAGAAAAGAAAATTTAAATTAATATACTGGCTTGTTTTATTTCTCACTTAAATTTTATGTTATGAACGTCTACTTTCTGTGGATCAATACATGTAACTCACACAGGGGCTTGAAATTATTGCTCAAGTTTGGTTATGCTGAATGGCCAATATAAACAACACGTGTAGGCATACACTACTATTGGAAAATGTTTTTGTAAATATGAGAATTGGAGGTCATAACATGTGTTAGAGATGACAAATTGTGTGTCAATCTGTTTATCTGATGTTCCATATAATCTTTGCATGTAATATGCTACTTGTCATTCATGGTTTGGCTAGAATTTGACACTGGCATTGTGTGACCTGGAGGTCATTGACAACATGCATACCTTGCCAAGTATCTCATGTCTAAAATTGTTCAGTGCATTGCTCAATCAATGCTAAACTTTTACTTAAGGTGGGCAGTGTAAGGGCTGCTTTTTATGCTCTATAAACAGTGAAAATTCTCTGAGATTCCTTCAATTATATAACAAGGGCTGGAGCTATTTCTACACAGTGAATTATTTGTTAGCTTCCTTGGGGCAACCGGAGCTGTCTCAACAGGTAACTTTGCTCAAATATGCATGAAATTACAGTTTGATTTATTCAATCAATTGTGTGTTCTTGTGCATGTCTCTGCTCTGTTCATGAAATGATATCCTTGCATTACAAAAGCAAAGGTTTTTGTCTGTCACAATATTTCTCTTTTAATCTTTTGAGAGCTTCTGTGCATATATGATGATGGGGCTTTCAGACTTCAGACCTTTTTTGCCTCAAGTTTTCTTTTTTTTATGGATGGTTGGTTGTGATGCATGCATTGAAGTTCCAAATGAAGAAGCAAGCAAAATGTGTGCATATTAGTAAAGCAAGTTTCTTGGCCATGGTTATTAAAAAATGTTGAGATTTCAACATTCTGCAAGCTTTGCTTCCTGTTGGGTGGGTTACAATCCATTGACTTGCTGTAGATTATTCTTTGGATGGAATTATAGGCACTTAACTTGCATTTGTTTAGATTAAATGCTTTGACATTCATCAAGGACCAGTTTGGTTTGTTTTTTTTAGTAATCTTGTGTTATGTGATCTTGAAGCCCAAGTGTTAGATAACAAGGAAATAATTATTTATAATTATAGCGAGCTGTGCACTACTTCAGGCAAACCTTTGAGCTCTATGATTTTGTAAAGTGCTGGATTAATGCCTGTTACAGTATTTAGTTTGAAATGTAATGACATACACATGTGATTGTAAATAAGCAGTGGACCTGATATCAGTGTTATTAGACTCTAAATCAACATGTGTTCAACCGTTTGCATCTCTGACACATCCAGTATTAAGACATTGGTTATAATACATGTACATCGAATTTTTTTCTGGCCATGTACACGTGTTTATTCTAAGCATCATTCATTAGAGTAATAATATTTGTTTATGATTTCCACTGTTACGCCATTTTGCCATATTTGGTCAAGAGAACGCACAAATATGAGACTGTAATACACTGTAGTGTCCCGGTGTGACCGGTTTAGAACAGAGCAAATACGGACAGAACGGCAGTTTTTCAATGAAAGAAATTGCTTTCAACGCGATGCAAAGCTTGTCTCTCGTGATTTCGTTTATACAATCAAATAAAGGACATTTGGCTGGCTTTCTGATTTGACGTCACAAACTGATTTACAGTGCATGCATGTGATTGTGACGTCAAATCAATAATAGACCCACTCCCCTTCTGAATTGTTCGCAAACAGAAGATGCTTGGTTTTTCGCAAGTTTTAAAGCCTATAAAAGGCAGGATTTGTTAGAAATCCTACCTGTTAGGAAAAAAATGGCCACAATGCCTTTCGAGCAGGTGCAGAGATTCCTTTTAGGGAAAAAGTATTTTGGGGTTAGGGGCACTTAAATTAGGCAGTTTGGTCCCTTTCACATGACACACTCATTCTTTGTGTCTTAAGCCACAAATCAGCCAGTTTTAGTAATGCAGGATATTCTGATTAGTGATTTTCTCCAAATTGGAATTGACCCATTGAACCAAAATTTCTAGTTAGAATTTCTGAAATTTGTTGTATGTCGAGTGGAACTGTATTTTTCACTTCACTTCGGAAGTGGTGTCATTCCCGTTCTCTTCCCCAGATCGGTTCTGCTTTTCTTTTGGTTAGTGCCAAGAACACAGACTCTGGCCACAGTCAAAGCAGGTACTGGAAGTCCCCAAATCATGGACTTCCAGCTCTTCTGCACATTTTCAGGAATTTGAAACAATTATTGTCAATGGTTACAGCATTATACCATTACTGTGACTTCGAATATTTTTGGCTTTGGCCAGAGTCCCTGTTCTTGGGGTGGCCAAAAGAAAAGTTGACTTTAGGAATGAAAAATGTTCCTGTATGCCCACGAGAAATTTCATATGAAGATTCAAAATGTAAGGACCCATGGAACAAAAACAAATTTCAGATTTTCATAATTTCTGGAAGAAAGGACAACCTCTGAAGGCTAACAAAAACTTTCAAATTACTGTCCCGGAAATTCCCAAATTTTGGCTTAGCTTAGTGGATTGATAATGGTAATGTTTTCTTTTCATTTTTAGTCCCATCCAGAGACATGAAGAAGAAAAAACAAAAGCACCGTTTAAGGGAGATGGAGAAGCGCTCTTCAGAGAAAGAAACAGATATGATGGAAGCTTACACAGAAAAGCCTGTCCAACAAGAGGTGAGTACATTTTGTAAATCCCATGCTGTCAAACATTTCTTTGAAATTCTTCTTACTGTGGAAAGGGAAATGTCCTCATCGACCCTCAAAATCTCCCTCTTCCCTACCTAAAGTACCTGGGTGAAAGTAAGTGAACAGTGTCTTTCGATTCTTGACTTGATCCTCGATTCTTGTGAGGATCAAGAATCAAGGAACGACAATTGAGAATCCAGTAGAGAATTGAGTTGAAGGAATCTAGAAACTAATGAGCTTGTTGCTTGACTGATTCGTCGATAGACTAATAGCACAAACGCCGCTGGGAATATGAGTGAAAGACTGCCAAAGTTTTTCGAAGAATGCTTTTTGGGAGTAATGCAGAAAACCGAGTGACTTTAGTCCTCTTTTGAATCCAATTGCTGTAATTGGGAAAAGATCACAACGAATGACACGTTTCTATGCAATTGTGGAGGAGAAAATTATTCTTCAGGCCATATCATCAAAGCATACTTGACAATCACATGGACTGTAAACAATCTTCGACACTATCGGTGGAATTTCAAGTTTACTCCATAATCTTCCAATTGATAGTGCGATGTGCCCGACAATTTAGCTGTAACCTAGCTTGTTAGTGAGAATTACTTCGATAGTACAGTATTTCCGTATTTTAGACAATGATATTTAAAAATGCAAAAAGTAAAAAGGCATGTTTTAAAACTCTACCCAAGTCAGGCATCACAGAGGGAAACAAAACATGTCGTGGCTATTGATGAATACCTTAGGTGCCGCAAGAAGAGTGACTGTCCTGTTGAGCACCAGGTGTAGATTTCAATTCTAGAGCGTTGTTGATGTTAACAATTTTAAGATTTTTTCCTTGTCAATCTACGTGTAGCTTCCTGTCTTGAAACTGTCACAATGTAAAGCCATTGAGTTGTTATGAAAATAAAAGTTGCATACTTAAATTGATTTGCCACATCATGTCCTGCTTTCCGAGGCATGAGCGATTGAGAGCATACTGAAAACGCTCAAGGTTTTACTACTATACTACTATGTATAACTTCTATAGTAAAATAAATTAATTTTTGTAAAAAAAAAAAAATCAACACTGAGAAGTGAAACCGCTCATTTCAATGTTTCGCACTTTTCTTTGAAGTGATGGATACCAGCAAACAAGCCTAGCACCAATATGTTTTGCGGCTGAATTGACCATTACTATAATTTTCCTTCTGATGAAGGCTTCATTCCTTATGGTTTTGGATTTGTAACGTTAAAAGAAGAAATGCAAAAACACATGAAGCGTTGCATTACTTGGTTGGATACGTAGTATGCATATGTATATGTTACTCAATGGGTAGGTTAGAAATTTAGCATTCTATAGACCGAATGCATAAATGGCGGCCAAAAAAATGTTCTTTTATGTGCTAATTAGACTCACTAGCCTCGTTTGCATGTACAAAATACAAAAGAAATGTTGCTTGAGAGCGAGGCTAGTGAGTCTAATTAGCACATAAACAAAAGAATATTTTTTTGGCCGCCATTTAAGCATTCGGTTAATTCATGATAAAATTTATCATGCCATAAAGCTCACTGTTTTGCCTTGATATTTTAATCCATGACACAGATTTTGCGAGCATCGAGTGTCGAGGATTGAGTTTGTTTGGAGTTAAAAGTGTCTTGATCCTCGACTCCATTCTCAATCCTCAATTCTTGCAAGGATCGAGTCAAGATTGTCAACTTACTTTTGCATGGTACTGTACCTTCCATTGGGGAAATAACTTGTAGCGATCTACATTACTTAATAAATAATTATAATACTAAATTACAAGTTAGATGGGTTTATTGTGACTTGGATCTTACTTTAAGCATTCTTAGTTGGTGGTATGATCAAGATGATCTCTTTACAAGATTAAAAAGTATTCGAAATTAACTTTAAAAAACAACAAAAATTTGTCAGGAAAAAAAGGAGGTGGTGCTAACAAGTTCAGAAACATGACTAACTACAAGTTCAAAAAACTGAGTGACTCATCATTATCATTATCGTCATGCTTATAACAATGTTTTGGTTGTATTCAGCTTTAAGGACGACCAGACAGTTTTTGAACTTGATGACTATACCTGTTTCGTTTGGCTTTAAGGCCTAAAATTGTTGCCTTTAAAAAAAAAAAAAAATTCCTCCTTTATTCAATTTATTCAATTTCAACTACAACGAATACACAGATTTTCCAACTATGCAATGATAACTACATACATTTACGATTTTGCCAACACTTGCAATTACAACATACAGGCATAAGGTTATTTGCACAAAACTGAGAAACAAACAATACTGTAACTCTTCAAAACCAGGACATCTCCCCCACCCCACCGACAGTTGGTCAACAGTTGGCCAACTATTGGTAAGCTGTCGACTGACAGTCAGCCGACAGTTCGCCAGTCGGCTGACTGTTGGCCAACAGTTGGTGAACTGTCGGCCTTCAGCTTTATTTACGATTTGCTGAAAAGATAACTGCTTGTAGATCATCTGCCGGCCGACAGTTGACTGACAGGAGCCACCAAATGCAATAAAGCCTATGACCAACAAATGTTAAATATGGGCAACCCTAAAATCTGGAATCCGGAATCCGGAATCCGGAATCACAGATCATTGTTTTACCAATACAGAGAGTAAAAACTATCCTAAACATTCATAAAAGCTAACCTTAGGCCTAAAACGTTTGTTTAGGCCTAATTAGGCCTAAGGGTAGCTTTTATGACTGTTTTGGATAGTTTTTACTCTCTGTATTGGTAAAACAATGACCTGTGATTCCGGATTCCGGGTTTTAGGGTTGCCCTTAAATATGTCATTCTCTTATTACTAGCCACTGAATAGAGATGAAAATAATACAATTTTCAAGTACCAAATGCAATGTGATAGTAATATTTATTATTTCAAATGCAAAAGAATGGTAGTGATTTGATTAGTGTCATTAGGTGCAAAAGCAAATCGTAATGTGATTGCGTAAATAAAGAAGACAAAATAGACAAGTATCGCACATACGTAATTTTTTTCTGTAATAACATGGAAATACAACAGGAAAGTTCAAAGCACGCAAACTTTATTGTGAATTGTAGTACATCAATACAAGATATATTATGCTGACATAAATGACATACCAATATGCCAAATCAGGACCGCATTGCATTATAGGGCGATTCTAAACATCACTCTTTGATGGGAAATTAAGCATAGATTCACAAGGATGTTCTTATGCCTTTTTGGTTTCAGTGGTATTTTAAGGAAATTGAAGCATTCAGAGTAAATTTTAAATGGTTTTCCAAATCTCTGAAAGTGGTATTCTTGATTTTTCTTTCTTCTCCAGAAAGGCACTGTGTGAATGCGATGACAAAAAAATTAATCTTCAAAAAGGGGTTCCACATTATTTACTGCTTTGCAATAGAGAAAGTATTTACACGTAGTCATACATTTTTGTAACGAGTCCTTTTTTAGGCTCATCAATGTCACGTGTTTAAATAAAGTTTTTCAATTCAGTTTTCAGTTCAATAAAGATAAGATGATTTAGAGTTAAACAAGAAGAAAAACCCTTTTGGACACCATAGAGAATTTCACTCTCGGAAAGGCTTAAGTTACTCTTGGATATGGACTGATACCTTTCAGTGAAATTATTCCAAAAGTGAATAGCGATGGAATGTGTCACAAATAGGTGACAAACAGTTTGAAATTCAGTGTGGCAGTATGGGCAGTAAGGATTCTAAACCTTTTTCATTTTAAACAGGATGTTATTTGTGTATAGAATATTGTGTATAATTTTATATCGAAAAATGGAGAGTTTGACTTTTTGAATTGTTGCTTACCGTAAGCACCATTGAGCAAAAGCCAATCAGACAAAGCAATTTTGTAACTTTATCATAAAATGGCGAGCCATGCATGGTTACTGTTCTCAGCCTTTAGAATTTAAGCACTTGGCATCTTCAGCTAAAACAGGAATAAAAGCATCACTAAAAATGTTAAAAGTTGTCGTTATTTGAGAATTTACACAACAAACAGCAGCCAATCTATGTCTTCCTGATTTTGAGCCCTACTTTTGCTAATCTTTGTTTAGACCCCTGATGAAGGTGAAGAACAACCAGCAGAAGAAACAACAGAATTACAACAGGAAGTACAAGTAACTGAAGATGCTCAGTCTGATGATGAGACATGGGAGACTAAAGAAGGTATAATGATTTTGTTTACAACAAGCTACTGCTTGCAAGGTCATGTTAGAGCGCGAACAAGAAGTTATTAAAAAAAAGGGCATTGTTGCCGGAGTTACGTGTCATGGAAAGAGACTGTGCACATTGTTTGATAGAGGACATACACGTACAATGTACATGTGCACTTTCTAAATAGTCATGACTATTGTATCAGTGAAGGTTTATTAAACATCCACTCAAAAATGTCTCCATTTAACTCATTGACTCCTATTAGTGGAACTTACTAATGATTTGCCTGAACAATCCCAATATGGTCTTAATTTTATTGATCATCCTAGTATTCATGGAATCAATGATTTTATGTCCATACATCACAGCTATGGGTTTACTATGGACCCATTAATCCTACTATTGTCAAAAATACCGTCCTTTCACTGTCCTCGGCAAAAGCCATGGGCTGGGACAATTATTCCTATAAATGCTTTTAAGAATTATCAAGGATGGTATTAATTCTATAGCTTGGCCATTAAGTAATCTATTCAATTATTTTATATCCACTAATACTATACATGTACCTAAGTATTGGAAGTTTGGGCAGATCACACTTGTATTCAAAAAGGGCGTTGAATATTACAAGACTAACTGCAGGCCTATTACTGTTTTGTAGCTTTTAATAATGTATTTGAATGTATCCTTGTCAACCAGCTACATTCATATTTTTCTGATAAGTTGTCTCCATTTCTATCTGGGTAACGTAAGTACTAAAGCTGTGAGACTTCTTTGGTTCGCGTATTGGAGGAGTTCAAACATGGCCTGGACAAGCACCAACTACATGTAGCATCCATTATTGGAATTGATCTGTCCAAAGCATTAATTTTGATAGTATATCACATAATCTGCTGTTAGCCACGTCTTAAAAGAAGTCAGTAGTGTAGCAGCTGATCCAAAGATTACTCGCCATTGGTTTGCAACCCTTACACGAAACAATGACATGTCATTCTTTCCATTGTTTTAGCTATTGTTTGGGGTAAGGGTTGCAAACCAATGGCGAGTGATCTTTGGATCAGCTGCTACATCACCCAAAGAAGTAGCTGCCTATTGTTGGAGGATTATCTCACAGATCATTCTCAGAGAGTTAAGCTTGGTGATTGAATAACCTTTAATAATTTTCTAAAATTCAAACAAACCGATAGATGAGTAGTCAATGGTACATCCTAAATGACAGGACTATATCTCTCGCTAAATCAGGTCGAAATAAAAACAGCATGAAACTCTGACCTTGAAATTTACACACTGAATAAAATGCAAATTGATTGTCCTCAAGTCCCAACTGATAAAATTGGTCACTTG
>NC_090888.1:25478509-25488509 GCF_036669925.1 Montipora capricornis | reverse complement strand
TATTTATGAAAATTTCCACCATGCAGCACTTTTAAAGCTTGCACCAAGGCAGCAAAAGACAAAAACTGCATGTGCTAAGGGTGCATGTCTGAAAGCCAGACATGAGAAATCTGTTTCCCGCTTCTTTCATGCTTCAGCCAGTGGGAAACTCTAAATATTTTGGTCTCCCCAATTAGTAGAGCACTTGTGCTCGGCAATTAAGGCTTGAGACTTATATAAAGTTGTCATCCATTCATTTATTCATTCACTCAGAGTAAAATCTTTAAGTGTCACTCTTATAATTATTTAGGAGGGAAAGGGTTGCAGGGACAGTTTGCTTGAAGTTTTTCAGTGGACCTAGATGAGGTTAACCCTCAGCAGAGTTGAAGAAGTTCTTTATACTGAGTACCTCAGAATCACTTTTCCCCTCTTTTTCAACCTGCATTTCAGCTTATACATGTGTATGTTGCCTGACACGGTTAAAATACACAACTGCAGGTTTGCATTGTTTCACATACACCAAGTAGAAATGCTGCTGGCCAGTGGGCTTTTTACCAAACACACAAGATCTTTTTACGTACCCTTTTAATGAATCAACCTTTGGGATGTTTCTACAGCCAGTGTCTATCAGTACAGTTTTAGTGTGTAGTACATTTCTTTTTTCAAAAATATAAAATAGAGGACAAATCCCTAAAACTCAAATTACTTGATCTTCTTGGTTTTCACAAACAACCTCATAAACATTTTCCTTGTGTGGGGGGATTCCTTTACCCAGTGAAAAACAGTCGTCCCCTTTTGTGTATTCTTCATTTTCTGCCCTTTTTTGGCCGCTAGAGCTGTGTTTAAAACCAGATCTTCTAGTTGAACTATGATGTGGGCTGCCAGACGTTGTATAATATAGTTTCCTGCTTAACTGTGATGCCACCACCACTCACAAAACTGTCTGAATGCAATAAACCTCCAAAAATTTACTAAAGTGCAGATTTCATCAAGAGAAACTTTAAATCCTTAACTGCAGTTAACAACAATCGCCTATCCATTTCTAATAGAACAGCACTGTTGAGGAGTTTGAAACTTAAGACAGCATCGGGCAATGACATTCAGACTTCTTGCAAAGATCATACCTCCTTTCAAACTTGATGATAAAGCTGGACATGTCTTGTCCTTCTTCTATGTGATATTTGTCAAATTTGGTGTAGTTTTCAGACGGTAGATTGACAAAATCCTGAAGAAATATCTTGTCCAATTCGCCAATAACAGTTTGCATTCCATTTTTGTTACTCAACTTTTCCACATCAATTTCGACTGCCTTTGCTTGTGCCTGTCCTTGCAGTGATAAAGTAACTGCATGTGCCTGTTTGTTCTCGTCCACATCTGTCATTCGGCTCCAAATTTCCAATTCATTTTTCCCATGTCTTGTATGAAACTCCTGTTGCAAATGTTGGCGGATTCTTAAAAGCCAATCACGTCATAGTAATTGAATCCTCAGTTAGTACATATCCAAAAGAAGCAAAAGTCAAATTGCTGCCAACAAACCTCAATCCCATGATACCCTGCAATTCTCCCAGGGTAAAAGTCTCTGCTTACGATCCAGAAAGCCCATCAGGCCGGCACTTATCTCCGGTTTCAGTAGCATGAAGCGACTAGGAGTATTTCTACTCCCCCCTGGATGGGATGCTAGTCCATCGCAGGGTTACCCCAGCATTTCGCCGGTACCCACTTATACACCTGGGTGGAGAGAGGCACCGTGAGATTAAATTGTGCAAGAACACAACACAATGTCCCCAGCCAGGACCTGAACCTGGACCACTCGATCCGGAGTCAAGCACTCTAACCATGAGGCCACTGCGCCTCATTCTCACAGGGTACTTTATCAGAAATGCTACTTAGACTGAGCTTAATAATCAAATTATTGTGGCGTGACATGTAACCGGAAACTCAACAGACAGTGGGCAGCTACCAAGAAAAGCCTGATTTGCGGGCTGGTGGTTTTTCTCACCCTCTCTTTCCTGCCCCACCCCGTCATTTTGTCACCTGGCCCAGACCTATCCCACATGCTTCTAATATGGCTTCTGATACGTGTTTTGCGGCAACAAAAACATCTACTGCCTGCAAGGAGGCTAAGTGGAAACTTGAGCTTCTGAATTTATTATTTACATTGAGCCCTTCACATGTTTGAGGCCTTGTGATCCCTCACTGTTCGCTAAGCAGTGTAAGTTATGACAACAAAGGAATTTAAATTTGATGTTTTGTGGACATTGATTGCAAAAGTATAGTACTTAGTAATACTTAGATGAGTTGTCACACATTGTGAACACCAATATACAAATTTTAGCTGAACTACAGCTGTATGTGCTATTACCATGACAACACAATATGCTGCGTTGAATATTCACTTCATCAACTCTGGCGAAATATTCATGTTCCAACAATATCACACTGTACAGTACAGTGTACATGGTTATTTCACCAGCTATGTCCAAGTATTTTTTTGAATCCAAAACTGGCAAATCAACAACAATATTGCCTTGATGGAAGTTTTGTAAACATTGTTGGGATGTTGGTTATTAACTGTTAGAGAAAGCTGTGTAGGCCATTAAGTGTTCATCAACTATTTGTGGATACGTTTTGCCCATTTAATGAACAAATTTATTTGAATGTACACATTTCTTTTCTACATCACATCTTTTTTTATAGCTGATTTTCAAAAAAATAGTAATAAAAGGAGGGAAACAACTGTGTCATTGGGCCTTAGAGTTTTGATAATTATTATTGAGAGCTTCAAGAATTCGTATTTTCTGGTCAAGTTGGCAGCAAAGACATGCAGCTATTCTTAGGGGATTTGGGGGAGGCAATAGTGACTTTAGTCTCCTACATTAAATTAATTAAAAGCGTGGTCACCTTCCATCTGGTTGCAATCTGCTTCCACCCTAGTTCATAGTATTATTTTCTTTTCATTTCTAGAATGATAGAAACATGAGAGGTAACCGTGGCCGAAACGTGCAAGCCAAAAAAGTAATTGATTTCCCAAGTGTGCAGCAACAACCAGATGTGAGTACTGGTAGATGTATTTAAGTACTGTCTGCTGAATCTCTTTTTAATTGCAGCGACCTTGAATGGCAAAAAGTAGAGGTCTCTCATTAGCTTCTTTTGTTTGTTATTTAGCATTTGTACATTTAGCCATTGTTATCTGTCTCTAGAGATTGGTTTCAAACCACCTATTAAGTGAAGCTATGATCCTCTCAATTATGAACGCAGCTTTAGCAATTGCATAGAGAAGCCTGAAAAACTCAGGACCTCAATGGAGTTTCAACCCTGACCAGCTCCCAACATCAATGGCTTCTTCTAGCTCAGTTGATTGGGGCATCGCACCGGCATCGCGAGGTCATGGGTTCAAACCCTGTTGAAGTCGTGAATTTTTCAGACCTCTCTACAAATTTGCTATTTTTGTGTTCATAACTGCGAGGCTCATAGCTTCACTTGGTTACATATCCGCAGTTCAATTTGTGATTCGTTTCATATAATTATCATTTTGTTCGTTAAACTGCTTATTGTTTTATTTTCTGTTATGCAAATGTCTATCCCCCCCCCTCCCCAACCTGGTCTTTCCAGGGGTGGAGGGAGAATTCATTTTGCCTGATGTTTCATCATGGAAGGGTATGCCTCAATCAGGGTTATTGTAATGTGCCAAATAACTAACAAAAGAATCATTGTAAATGTTTATTTTACCTACATGTAAGAATTTTTTGGGATTTGTGGATGTAATTTAATTTTCAGACTATCAATGTCAGAGGTCATTAATTGTCCAGTGGCCTGTCTCTTCCTTGGCATCAACAAAACTGCTCTGCCATGAAAAAAAAATCCAAAACTTAATGCAAAGCAGTTTGTGAAATGGTCTCATGGATAGAGTCCCAGGGGTTAACATTAACAGTTGCCTGATTGCCCGGGGCAACCAAAATGTATATTCCTTGTGTTTTGCTACAAGAATAGGTAAATCACGAAGTATACCATCAGTACATTTATATTCTTGATCTCACTGCACTGCTGAAAACTTGACATTTTCAAGGTCACGACACTAATATTGTCTGATGCGACAAACACAACAGTTAGGGTAGACGGTTTGACTAGCAAGCCGTTTGAGTTAAGACCCAAAAGAATGATCATGATGGCGCAAAATTGCTAGTGGTGCTTTTTGAGCGATGCTTAGTACCTCGGGTATTCTAATTTTGTAGATATCGACTGAAGGTACTTTTTCTTACCTGTAAATTCATTGCAGAAATGATGAGCATTTCAAGTTGAGTTTGTTGGTTCTCTACTCTACCTTGAGAGGTTTTCCCTTCTCCTCAGAAAATAGCATTAGTTTTGATTTGATTTGTCCTGATTTCAGTCAATGGTTAATGCTATAAGGAATAGACAAGAAGGGCATTGGACATCTCTTGACAAATACCCAATGTACATAGATTAGAAGGTCACCAACCTAATATTCCCATGCACTGTATTCAAGTATTTTGTAAAGGGCTTATCAACAGTGTTTAATTCAAAGCACCCATTCCAAATAGTGCTGATCTACATGTACAAGTATTTACTGTGTTTTTCATAATTCTGGGGAATTGATCCTCAAGCGCCAATGGCCAAACTGCACTTTGGCTTCCATCAATCAAACTTCTGACGCCAACCACAAATGACAAAATCAACTTATGTGTGACTAACCCACCAATCAACATCTTTGGTTCCCATGGCACATTTGTATATTCAAATGCAACGCCAATGGAAATTGATGGAATCTGTACAAATCTTTTTACAGAATTTCTAAAATCATATGATAATGGTGTTCGAGCTGTAAACTAAACAAAAACTCCAATTTACTTTCCTTCCCCCCTATGTTTGGAAATTTGATTAATGGAAGCCAAAATGCAGTTTGCTTGCTTCGATGATCTAGAGGTTACCAGTGATGCAGTTGTCACTTATGGTCCAGGTTCAACCTTCTTGACCTTTAAAAATCTTGGAACTTAATAGCGTGCTTTTTCAAATTAAATTGACAAGAACATTTCGAATTATGGAGTTAACTTCATGTAACTGAAGTGAAAGAGGGAATGCCCTTCTTGTCTATCCCAAATAACTCTCACCTCGGTGAATTTGTAGTCTCCCCAATTAGTAGAGCACACATGCTCAGCTAAATAACCTTGAGACTTACAAAAAGCAATTATTATTGTTATTAGTATTATTGTTGTTGTTGTTGTTATTATTATTATTTATTTATTTATTTTTTTTAATTTATTTTTTTTTTAATTCCCCATGGTACCACATGTATGCACTTTTGAGAACATAATTTGATCACGGTAAATTCCAGCACTCTGCTTTGTGAGCATGGCTGTTCAGCTTTGAGATTTGTTTTGCCTTGACTAAGGCCGGGTCGCACCAGAGCGAATTTTGTTTACAAGTTATTAATCTGTCGCTACAAGATGAGAAGTAACTGCGACTGCACGTTCGAACAAACTCTCCAATTTTTTGCGGATTGCCAAAATTCCGCCAATCTTCAAAGAAGCCGAAGTGTTGCCTCTGAGGCTACCAAATTTTGACAACAGAAACAGTTTTGTTTGGTTTAAGCATCAAGCTGTCATTCAACCTATTTGTGTACAGTAGGTTGTAAATCTTAAATTTCAGTTGGAAATAGATCATTCCAATTTTAAACGCGTAATGGCAGGGCAAAATAACGTTTTTTCACGATCTCTCTGCAGTTTTTACAATGGGAGTGGCAGTTATGATATCCCACGTCCAGTATGCATCTAGGGCTCCTATCCTGAGAATTTGGAGCAATTTAGGAGAAACACTGCAGAGCCAGGTGTCAAGATAGAGTTCCCCTGGTTCGTCTGTTTTGGTGATTGAAGAGCCGAGCTATGTTGTAATCTTTTCAAAGCCAAGTGAAAAGGAAAAAGAAACAAGATGTGATTGATGTTTGCGTCGATCACTGATGTTTGGGAAATAATAATTTCCTTAAAGTGCGACCAGTTAAAAAAACTTGGATATTTTTCAAAAAATTATTGCCAAAATTTTTGATGATATAAAAACTTGTTCTAATGCGACCCAGCCGCAAGCCTTTTGGGCTACGAAATTCTTTGTTGGGCGAATAGAATTGGAAGCTTCAAATTCAAACCTGTAAGCTAAGCCACCTTGTGACCAGCAGCCAATTTGTGCTAGCTTGTGCAAATTTCCTGTCCTGTTGGAAGGAAAGTAAATTATCGTATATTGTTAACATAAAATATATGTATGGAGTTGGACTTTCATTTTAGTGCAATAAAAAAATCCGATGTTAGGGGCTCTTTAAATGCTCTAGTTGTCAAGCAAAGTCAAAATCTTGACCGAAGCCTGTTAATGCAGACACAGTATTTCTGATTGTCATGATTGTTTTTTGCATCTGCAGCTCATAAAATTAATTATTTTGTTCTCTGAACACTTTTTTTACAATAGTTAAAGAGAGTTGACAATAGATGGGTGAGACCTAGTGAAGCCTCCAAAAGTGGAAATGAAGAAGAAACAAAGACAGAGGTATATTGTGTACACAGTGTTTACATTTTCAGTATACTATTTTTAAGGGCCCACCTTCAACCGACAGGCTTTTCGACCGTTTGTTTTTGTTATGGAAATTCGTATTTCTTATTGCAGCGATCTAATTGGATGAATCTCGCATTCGGGTGGAATTTTCATATATGAAAATTGTTCCGAGGCACGCAATGCCTGTCGGTTGAAGGTGGGCCTTTAACATCTTTTGAACACATATTGCTTGTTTAGGAGATAAGTGGCACTTAGACAGAAAACACTGACCATGAAGTTGACTCACCTTTCACCTTCATCATTCCAGTAATGAAGTAACTGATATCTTTTGTTTTTCGTCTCAACAAAACCATATTTCAAACTTTTGGTTTGATTTTTGCCCAAAGATCCACTTACAATCGAGTCAAAAATCTGAAATAGGAACATGAGTGACATGACTTGGAAAAACACTCGGCAACCAAGGTCTAAATGAGGAGAGAGGTCTGAGCAATGAGTCATTTTCCATATACCGGTACACACACACAAAAGGGTATCTAATGTTATTAATGTATAAAGGTATAAATTTGCCTTTTCATATTTACAAGAAGTTTAATTCAGTTCAGTGGTTCACAGTTACCACTTTTGTAGTGATGTTTGGGAATCTTTGACATTAAAAAGAGCTTGAAGCTCAGCAGGGGCAGGATAATCCTATGGATAAATTTGCTGTGATGGTGGTGAAAGAATTTCCAAACCTTAAATAACAATGAATGACCACAACCAGGTTTTCTAAGCCTGCGAGACTGAGCACCCCTAGCAAATCATTGTTTTAACGACAGCAACCTGGTTCTGGTCATTGCTGTCTAAGGTCTTCCGTTCCAATCTCACAAACATTTGGAAATTGCATGAGCTCTTAAAGAGCAAGACTCACCTATGAAGAACCTAAGGCACAAAATATAATTGCCTCGTTAGGAGCCACAAGTCACTTAAAGCAGTGACCATAAATCATGTCATTTTGTTTTACTGTTTAATTTTATTCCAGGAACTCTATCGTAAAGTGAGAAGTATCCTGAATAAGCTCACCCCACAGAAGTTTCAGACACTGACACAACAAATTAGTGAATTAGAAATTGACACTCCAGAGCGTTTGGAAGGTGCAATTGATCTTATATTTGAAAAGGTTTGTACTGTAGTGTTCGTGTAAAAAGAGTATTGGCCCTTAGAGCGGTTTTCAATTGAGTGTCGAAGGTAATTAGCGAATTACTTTGGTTTTGCATGACTTCACTCAGTGATTGGTTCAAAGTTCTTGCGCCAGTTTTTCAACCAATCAGAAGTGAAACCAAAACCAATTGTGGCTAGCGTGTGCACATTTTCCCCGTGCTTTGTGTCGGCTACATGTAATTACTTCCAGTTTTGATTGGTTTACAGGATTGTCTCTGTCCTTTTTGATTGGCCAAAGTAATTACTTTGGTTTTGGTTTTACGACACTCATTTGAAAACCACTCTAAATGATGGCATGTTTATAACTAGACTACAGTATATTGGTACATGTAAAGCCTTCATGTACTTTGCAGCTAAAGTTTAAATAAAGCGTTAAAAGCAAGGGAACATACCATAACACGAAACCTGGTGAGGCCATCACATCATGCATTGTTCAAAACCATTTCACGTGGTTTATTGGCAGCCATGAACAGCTGTTTCGGCCTTGTTAGGCCTCATCAGAATTGCATAGCCAGCCTTAATTTATCCTTGGTTGCCAATTTACCAGTTGAAATGTCTGTGAACATGTGTGACGTGTTGGCCACACCGTATTTGGTGTTGTGGTGTGTTCACCTTGGTTTCTCCCTTATATTTTTAATGACTGAGGTTGCCTTTCACCAGCGTCAGAAGAGTTGAGTTTTATGAGCAATTACTGCAGTTGAACCCCTATTATCAGGAAAGGTGGAGTGAATCTGGAAAATTGAAAATGTGACTGCATGTACTGAGTAATAGTAATTGACAGTCAGGAGGTGCCGTCAGAGATCCTGGCTGGAATTGAAGATAATGAATTACTTTTAACTCAGAGATTTGGTTTTTAGACCAATAGGAGATGAATCACCCAATTTTCAGTCTCACAGGATGTGGTTTTGGTAACGAAAAACTGTACCTAACCTTTTTCATGTTCTGTTTTTGTTCTTCAGGCCATTGATGAAGCCAACTTCAGTGTTGCCTATGCCAACATGTGCAAATGCCTTCTTAACGTATGTAAAATCGTAACATGCATGTCATAATTATTTCATTTAAAATCCTAATTGGAGAGTTCTATGCGTGTGGGATAAAGTTGCTTGCAAGTTTGTTTTGGTGGGTTGCCACTTTTTTGGAAAGTAGGTTTCGTGTAATTCGTACGCATTTAGGTTCAGTTTGCGTGATTTCTCAAGGCCTTTTGGATGGGTGGGGAGGGGGGGGGGGGTGGGTGGGATGGGGGTTTTCCCAGATGGAGATAAAGCCGTTTGTGCTGGAGTATCCTCTATGCTCTCGGAAGAGTGCACAGTTGTCAAGAATTGCAAATTATTATTTTGAGTGTTATTTTTGGCTTTGTAATCAAAGTGCCGATAACCTCCCCTCCCCCCCTTTTTTTGTCTACCCAGATGTATATTTCGATCATGCCATTTTGCTCAGCATGACACAACGATTCATCTGCGAAAAAAACCTTGTGGGGGTTATAGGCACTTGAATTACTGTTACTGTTACTATTTGCAGAAAAAAGTTGTAGTCGAAAAAGAGGGGGTAAAGAAAGATGTTTCATTCCGGAAGATTTTGTTAAATAAATGTCAGAAGGAGTTTGAGAGAGAAAAATCAGTGGAGAAGACTATTCATGAGAAACTGGAAGACCTCACAAAACAAGGATTGAGTGTGAGTACTAATGCACAATTACAATGCAATAAAACTTTGGCAGGTTAGTGTTGCTTGATTGTGAATTCTGTCGAGTAATGACTATGTTATCCAAGTATTTTGATTGCAGTGAGGAAAACAAATAAAGCTTAGGGAAGGTTGACCTAGAATTTATTGGGAAAGAGGATGGGATGTTTAGAAAACGACTTGTTGGGCGTATCACCTTTGAGCAAAAGTTCTTAAGACTCAAACATTCAAGCTCGGCAACAAATAAACCTTTCAACAGTTATTTATTTAATTAGGGTATTCTTGTGGTCTGGAATAGGAGCAAGTAGAGTACCTAACATTTTCTTTCGCTCTTAGTCGACGACATAATATATATTATAATTTTGTTTCCCATTTAGGAGGAAGAATTGCAGAGCAGAAAAAGAGACCTTCAAGATGAAGAACGCCAACAGAAACGACGGACTTTAGGGAATATTCGGTTTATCGGTGAACTTTTTAAACTGAAGGTAGGCATCTCAGAAGCGTCAGCTCAATTTTTGGCCTGCGAGTATTCTGAACTACCTTCGTTTGTACGCGGTAAAGCTTCTTACGCAAATTAGTTCTTTAGAGGAAATTG
>NC_090888.1:25461009-25473509 GCF_036669925.1 Montipora capricornis | reverse complement strand
CCTGCACTTCCTATTTCTAATAGACCTTGTTGCAGATACAGCGGCCATTTTGATTTCTATCGCTTCAAATAGCTATTGTGGGATGCCAAGTATTTGCCCCCTAAGAATCCCATAATGTCTTTCGAAACAATAGAAATTAAAAATGGCCGCCATATCTGCAAAAAGGTCTATAATGCATGCTCACAAGAATCTTATGAGAAGGAGGTGGGCTGCATGGTAAGAAAAGAAAAGAATGTATAAATTTTCTAAGAAGTCAAGGGCTTGATTAAGCTTATCTCGATGATGTAAAACTTAAATTGCTATTAATTTACTGAACAGAAACGTTTCAAAGAATTTGTAGGCTTTAGTTTTCAGCATAAAATTACACTATCAACGCTTTTTTGATGGGCAAAATAAAGCCTAATATACCATGGTTGGTATTTGATTATGTCAGACTAGTATTTAATTTATTAATTACTATTAGTGTTATTAGAGCGGTTTTCAATTGAGTGTCGAAAGTAATTAGCTAATTACTTTGGTTTTGCATCTACTTCACTCAGTGATTGGTTCAAAGTTTTCGCGCCACTTTTTCAACCAATCAGAAGTGAAACCAAAACCAATTGTGGCTCGCGCGTGCATATTTTCCCGCCTTTTGTGTCGGCTACGTGTAATTACTTCGAGTTTTGATTGGCTTACTGGATTGTTTCCGTCCTTTTTGATTGGTTAAAGTAATTACTATGGTTTTGGTTTTACGACACTCAATTGAAAACTGCTCTAATATTAATTTTTATTATTTAATTTCGGATCCATCCAATTTATTGACTGCACACCTGGGTCTAGGAAATTTTTTGTTCAGTTTGAATATTGTAGTCTAAAGCGAGACATGAATGGAAAGCACAACTAAGTAGTGTTTGAACTCGGAGACGTGCTCTTCCTTGTGCAGATGAGTATTGGGTATGAACTTCTTGATTAGGTCGGATTCAAATGCATTTAAGGGAGATGACTAACTTGTGACGGTTGAATGGCCTGCCACGAAGCCCTGCTACATGCTAGTGGTATGTCAAAGGAGAGGCAGGCCGAGCAAGTTGCCTTTTTCTGATCGCTTGTGATCGCCTCCCTGCGACAAGCCCCCTGTAATGAGTTTGACAAGATAGACGCACACATTTGAGAAGCCAACTAGACGCTTTTTGAGCGTACACTGGGTTTCCTGTGGTACGTGTTACATAAAAACAGAAGGCACTGAGTTGGGTTGTATTGAACTGTAGCGTTTCAGTTAATTTTTTCAAGTGGGGGGTCATTAAAACCAATTGAGATGTCGTGCCAGCAGAGGCCCTTTGGCTCACACGTTTAATTATTTTGTAATCTCCTGTCCCATTTTGAGGTCTTTTAGTTTTTTAAGCTTTGGTAATAAATTCAGTTTAAAGATAACAAAACACGCTCTTGAGTAAAACTCACTCATTTCTTCTTTAAATAGTCTGCAAATTGCTCTCACGTACGTTTTCCTGCATGTCATGCAGTTGCACTAAGCGACTGTTCCGCTTCATAAGTCCTCTTCTTTTCAGTTTTATCTGATGCCAGGTGAAAGTAAACTGTCTTTACGTTTGCACCAAAAAGTACCGTAAAAGCGTGGAGCTAACAGTAAAAGACAACCAAAAGACAGATGACAAAAAAAATATCCTTTTCTGACGTTAAAAACTTGGCTACCTATTAATCATTTGTCAGGAAGAAAAAAATTCCTGTCTCCTCGCGTATCACATTTCAACCCACGTATGCCAATTTGTTAAGCTCGAATATTACGCAACATGATCAATTTACAAAGGAAAATCTCACAAAAACCTTTTCCAGCGAAAAATTTGTTACACCAAACAACATATTTGCTATTAGAGGCAAAAAACCCTTCTTGTTTCATTGCGTGCGTGATGACAGCAAACCCTATCGTGTCAAATTAGCATACGCAACAAAATGAATTTCAGGATCAAACCCTTTCCTGAAGAACCTTTTCCTTGAATAATTGAGCACAAAATAGACAAGCTTTCTTTCAAATAATTCTTGACTGTCACATTTCCAATTATTTTTTTTACCTGAAGACTGTGCGGAGTTGAGCACAAATTAAAAGATAAGAATTGGTGAAATTTCGTATTGTGACCTGTCCACTTTAGTAAGTTTTCCGGGGCGAGATGTTTTACAATATGTACGTACTCATATGTTGTTGCTGTATGGCTCTTAACTGGTTTTGTTCCCACCAGGTAACACAGGCGGACGTGATAGTCCCCGCCCGGGAGCCATTCCCCAAGCGGATGAAAGCTGGACTACTGTAGGCAGAGGTCCTAGGAACGTTAGTGTGGATCCTAAGAAGTTTCAAAACATCAAAGTAAGTACAATTGAGTTGTGTCTATACTACTTTGCTCTTGTTCTTGCAGTGGTTTGCTCTGCTACAGTAAGTGGATGAGTTGCGTCATTTAATTCGTGACTCGCACTCGAATAAAATCGTCAGACTTCAGGTGTCGATTAAGGAAAACGGTTTACTGTACTGCAAAACCAAGACATTGACCCAGCGTCCACGGGGTTTTTCGCAACGCAGATGTGGCGTTAAGCAAGAGTATGAAATATTGCATGTTGTAATTATTGTGGAGAGCAAATTCCGCTTGGTGGCGATGCTCATATAAGTACTAATGAAGTGTTCTCTTTTAAAGCGTCCTGTGGATTCTGAGAACATCTCTCTTGGACCAGGCGGCAGAGGTTATGGAGCATGGGCAAGAGGAAGTAGCGGGGGATCAGGAGCAGTGGGTGCTGGTGCAGGTCCATCGGCAGCTGCTTCGGCAGGTTCCTCTATTGCTGGCGTCTCAGCTGAAACTGATAACAGACCAGCCAACAGGTGAGAGCGTCATCGCATTGCTGCAAGTAAGGAGCTACAGAGGATTGCAAATCTCATTTATGTGTTTTGCAAACCTTGCGTCGTTGATTTCATTGGTGAGTTTTGGCAAGGCGACGTCGGCAAGGACCAGAACGCCACAAAACAATAAGTGTAATAAAGTTAATAAAAACAATGGTTCTTTACGCCCTGCTCTTGCGTCTCATGTTTTGCCAAATTTCTTTGCTGTTTTTGCTGTTCTTTTGGTTGGCTGAGCACCGGGCTGTCACGCGGGAGGTCGTGAGTTCAACTCCGGCCGGACCAACACTCAGGGTCTTTAAATAACTGAGGAGAAAGTTCTGCCTTTGTAATTACATCTGCAAATGGTTAGACTCTCTAGTCTTCTCGGATGAGGACGATAAGCCGGAGGTCCCGTCTCACAACCCTTCAATGTTCATAATCCTGTGGGACGTAAAAGAACCCACACACTTGTCGCAAAGAGCAGGGCATGTAGTTCCCGGTGTTGTGGTCTGTCTTCTGTGATGTATCAAGGTTGGGAGGGCAAATGCTCAGAGAAATTAGCTACACCAAGCTACTCTAAAAATCCTAGGGTAAATAAAGATGTATGATATGATGATATGATATGATATGATATCAACAAGAAATGTCAGTTTCCTCTCTAAACATCTGCACCGTTCATACCATCTTCATTCCTGAAAAGTTGGTACACCCTTCCCAAGCCGAACCCGAAATGCATACAATAACTCAGAGGTCTATTTTCTGGTGACTTTTTTCGCAGCTGTCGTCATCATTTTCGCTAAATGTCCCTATGATCGACTTATCGTGAATTTAATATTGCAGGTATTCGGCCCTAGCTGGTGATAGGAAACTATCGGCCCCAGCAAGAGCGAGCTCTAGTGATTCTCGGCGGCAAGAACCGCGCAGTCCTGTGTCTGGAGGAGGAAGGCGAGGACCTTTGCCACAAGACGAACGAGAGAAGGCTGTCGAAGCTGTTCGGGCGGCAATGCAGCCAAAGGTTGGTAGCTCTGATCAGAACAAAAGAAAAAATTCCATATCTTCAGTAGTTTTTGTAGTATTTGAGTCGTTTCAACAGGCCACTTATAGTTTTTATACAGAACATCTGGAAATGAAAGCGAGTTAGATATGTAAGGGAGCCTTGTTCATCCGCGGGATAGTGATTTATTGAGTGGATAGCGTTATCCACCTTTTGAACAACCGAGACCAGAAATCTGACATTGTCATTTGATGGAATGTGTCTACCTGAGTTCCAAAGCTTTTGTTTTAACATCTGTAGCATGACGTTGTCGTTTGCCATAGTACGACACTAAATGTCACTATAATAGCTAAGAAATAAAAAGAGCAACTTGGTCAACCATTACACAGAGGAAATGAGGGAACTAATCTGATGTTAGCTTTTTTTTCCTTACCTGTAATGTACAGATATCGATCGGCTTCTTAAAAAAGACAGACTAGTTAGAATGAGATTTTTTATGCTTCCCTGACAAGCAGGAGCTTGTCGTTTCTCGTTTGCTGTTCAGGTGGACGCAATGCTAAATCTCTTTATTGTTTGAGCTATTTTCTTGGGTGTCACAGGCTCACTCAAATTTCACTAGGCGTTAAGTTGACTCAACTCACAGCCATTAAATCAAAAGAGATCCTGAAAAAAAAAAAAAAACATATGCACATTCAGAGTAGGATGCAGACATCTAAAATTTCCTCGTGCAACTAACGGAGACTGCTGATTTTTGCGAATTCTGAATGATTCGCGATTGTTTACTGCGACGTTTATTTCAGTTTCCCGCTCGTTTATTATTTTCCTACTTGGGATGGGTTATGCGTGCGACGCATATAGTGGACATTAACTGCAAAAGAGCTTAAAGAGATTTCAACTAGTTTATTTTCTTCTCTCTCAGTGTTCGAGTTCGCCACGTTTTTTTTTTTTCAGCGCGCTAGCCAAGAGCGCGAAAGTGGACGCGAGTCTCCTCGAACAACAGCAGAAGTGGTGCCAGCAACTGATTCTGGTGATGTTGCTGGGTCAGCGGCACCTGCTGCATCACAAGAAGTGACGGAAGAAATGATGAAAAGGAAAACACTTTCAATTATTGACGAATTCCTGAATATCAGAGATAATAAGGTAAGCAAAAGTGGTTTAATCTGTTTAGAAAGCGTTTTTAGCAACTTGCTCTATTGTTCTGACACAAAGAGCGATTGTTCTGGAACAATAGGCCAACCACCTCACGTCACAATTATTCAAGATGGCGGTGCCCGGGAAATTACAATTAGGCACCCGTGCCCATAACGCGATCAAAACTGAGGGAACCGTGCCTAAAATTATAGGCACGGGAGCCAAATTGTAGGGGTGCCGTGCCCAAAATGTTTGTCGTGTAAACCAGGCTATAATTACCCACTAAGTATGTTCTGCTGAAAGGGCCAACCCAGTCACCTAAAGGCTGCTAGAGAAGCGCAGGAAACGTTTTCGGTGAGGTTTTGGCCACAAGGCCAATGTTTAACCGAATTTATACCACACCACCGTTTAACTCATTTTTTTCCTTAGGGCGTTTATATCGCCGAAATGAGTTGTGCACGATTTGGGGGATAAATTTCTAGTAAACTACCTTAACTGTAGATGTTCTGTTTTGCTAACAGGAGGTAGCTGAATGTCTCAAAGAATTACAGTCACCATCACGGCACCACGTGTTTGTTGAAGTGACATTCAATCATACGATGGAGAAGAGAGCATCCGAAAGACAGGCCACTGGAAAGCTCATTCATTTCTTGATGCGTGACGGTGTTCTCACAGCTCAGCATTATCTTAATGGGTATGTACAATGTGTGTTATGGTGGCTTAGGGCAATGTCGATACAACTGCGTGCAGAAGACACTTAAAGTGCATTACTGAAGTTCAATAAAGTTGATTTTGACATGTCACTGAGGCGTCGTTGGACATATCTGTCGCTCTCAACCCGTTCAAATGGAAATTCAGTTAGATTGTTTGGTTTAAGCTTTTGTTAAGGGCTATAGGTATTACCTGTTTCAGCAACCCACAATAGATTGGCCAAAAGAAAGTCGAGATAAATTTATTTTATCGAGGTCTGGTCAACGTGGAAGAATTGGTTACCTTGTCATACCAGTCCATTTCCTGTCCAAAGATACCCCTTAAAAACGAAGATGTTCTATAAAGGGCGTGGTGCCTTAACCACGTGCAAATGATTTAACAATCAACCGTGGACGCTACCGAGCTCTGTGATAATTTGTGCAATAAAAAAGTCCCCTATGGCATTGTGTTCGTAATATGACATAAAATTTTCTCTGACGGTCCTTTTTTTTTACCCCCAGTCCCTTTTTCTCACGCTAGAAATACTTTTAGGGCTTCCGTCTCTGCGTTCCTGTTTGTTCATCACCATCTTGGAGTGCGTCTTCGTGTTCAGAAAGCGAGGGTGGGGTTATTCTCGTAGTCGTGGACGTTTGCTCCCTAAGATCTAGAACGTTCAATGCCCCGTCTCATCCACAAAAAGCTTTGTGCACTTGCTCTATTGTTTTGAAACGGCCGTGTTAAATGTGTTTTTAATGCTTTGTTGTGATTGGCGGGTACTGATTTTATGTCAAGGGAAACAGATTTGGTGCGCACGTGTGTGGGTGAAGGGGGATCTTTCAATTACTTTTCCGAGGTTTTGGTCAAACTTTGTTTTACTAAATTTCTCGGAAACATCTCTGCTGTAAATGGTCTGCTATATCAATCACACAGTGCGATATCAAAAGATATTTTTCATTTACAGGCTTGAGTCAATATTTGCAGTTGCTGAAGACACAGAAATTGATATTCCACAATTGTGGAAGTACTTGGGAGAGCTCATGGGTCCGACAGCCTTTGATGGAAATCTTGGTCTCGATGAATTATTTAAATGCGTATTTAAATATGTGTCAAAGCACAAAGCTGCCAGACTGTTTGCTTGCATTCTGCAGTCAAGCGAAAAGGTAATTGGGATTGTTTCAGGTACACCAGTGTTATTTATTGTTGACAAGTGTGGTGACACTTCTCCCACAGTCCAAATGCTCGATTTGCAGCTAATTTTAAGCAGCAAATTGAAACCCAAGAGAAACTCAAATTTTGACCAGTTGCTTTCACTATCTCCCAAACATGGGTCTGGATGAAGCGTGATACTGTATCTGGAACTGTCATGGGCGCGTTTCGTTGTTCTTCCATATTCTTGCAAAGCTCCCAAAGGGAGGTTTCGCTTAGGAAGCTGGGAGATCGGCTATTCACATCATATTGCCTTCCTGTGGGTAACAACCGTTCTCCGAAACGTTAAATAGCTTTTTGTGCATTTTCACGTGCCGCTGCCAGTGATTCTCTTTATTCCTGGCCATGCAAGTTTGCGAATTTCCAAGGATTCCTTCTGCATTGACAGTGCGATTCTAACGCATTCTTGTCATTTTATCCTAATATTTTTTGTAGTGTGAGGACTCCTCAGATGTTTGTAATGTGCACGAACCTAATTTCAGGAAATATCCAAGCCGTTCTTTGAACGGTATAGTAGGGTTACTAAAAAGCGCGCAATCGCGTTTTCTTTTTCCTTATATAGAATAAATAGGTAGGTAGGTAGGTAGGTAACTTTGCAACCCAAGAATTGAATTACGTCATATTTACAGAATAAAAGATCAAATAAATGTAATATTATACATAAAAAGAAAACATCTGCGATCACTACATAACATGATAACTAAGAACTAACATTAAATGGATCTTGAAGTAATTAGTTACTAAGAAAGCATAATTCTTAAAAAGGATTTAAAAATTTACATCATGAAAACCAAACGTATTTAAAAACTCTGTGCGTATCTGAATCCCTCAACACGGGACGGAGAAATTCTTTTACTCAGATATTCTTAAAGTTCCAATTTCAAATATTTCGGACGTCATTTGAAATCAGAATCCTAATACATGTAAAAGCAGTATAGCTCGTGCGCTGGTTGCTGATTTTACCGTGGAAAGGGTTATCACAGTCAAATAAAAACGTAAGGTGTATTTTTGAGAATTTTTCCCTTATCGTGATTTAGAGTCCGCAAGATGTCCGTGCATTTTTGGACACATCCAATGTAACTGTATATACTTTCTTTGACGATGCGGACGAAGCCAGAGAATTTGCCAAGGACAAGGTATGTACCTACTTACGTCAACTACAGTTTACTCGGTCTTTGGTGTTTTACCTAAAAGGAGCTGTTGTTTTTCTTTAGAGTCACGTGTACATCCTATAGGGTTTTCAGTAGAACCGGCTGGTGGCGAAACTCGCCGGTTATTTCACTTGACTTTTTCCGCGTAGTTTGAGTTAGAAGGTACCCCAACTTTTTGGAAAAACATGAGAAACATGCGCTGCAAAACACGAACATCGGATCGGCAAAGCTTTGTGCATGTGAGGTTTGCAAATCTCTTGGAACCCCTGTAGAAGTGCGCGCCTACTCCTTAAATTTCTCTACCCACTCGCTTTGTTGTCGAACATTCTGATATTGTAAAACTTAACTTGTATCGTGAGAAAGAGGTGGAAGACTTTTCAACCCGTCTCTGAGTATTGTAATACAAAACAAAACCAATGGTAAATGGATGAATTTTGTTTTGTTTTCTTAAAAGAATATCGAATATGCCTTGGGACCGTCACCTCCATCACAGATTACTGGTTCAACCAGTGCACATTCAGCCGATGTAGAAGAAGAACTTAGGACTGTCATATTGAAGAGAAAAGCGAGGAACGAAGAAGTGATGGACTGGATTGATGTAAGCAGACTTTTTTCGCCGCAGAAAGTAATAAAGGTTTCGCATAGTTCAGATCACTTTTGGAAAAATGTTGGTTAAATCCTCGATTTCTTTAATTGTTACTGAAAGGAAATTTGCTTAAGGAGTCTCGAACCAGTTTCAACGCTTCCAAGTGACGCTCTTATTAGAAGGATCGGCCCTTGAAACCCTTTCGAGCCTCCTTAACTGATTTCTTCACTAAAAAGAAGATTGCGAGAAAGTCTCTAAGCTAGCCTTGGATTGCCTCCTGACTTCAAGCGGACTACAGCCTTCCCGTCTTTTGTGAGAGATTGGCGTTAAAATTTGAGTACCCGATTTTCAAATGCCGATTTATACCTTTGGAGAGGAAACTCTCCACTCCTCAGTAGGAAAAGGAGTAGCTCATGTTTATGAGCCCCCTTAACTGAGGATTAAATGTGCAGATTTTTTTTCAACTACAAGCAATGACAGACCTGAGCAAAATGAGCTGAAGCTGTAATTTTGAGTCGCAAGTAGAGAAATATTTTCGTCCTTGAGTTCTTAGCCTTTCAGTTGCCGGAAACTCTCGGCATTCTTGTTGGCGTTAACTTTTAAGACTTGACAATCTAAAGACAAAAACTGTTATAGCTAACCACTCGGACTTCTTTATTTGCTTTGTTCAGAAAAATGTTTCCCCCTCGAGCACGAAAGAATCTCCCTTCATTCGAGCCTTGGTCACTGTTGTTTGTGAAGGAGCGTTGTATGAAGGTAATTGTCCGATCTATTGTGTGGGCTTTGCCTACGTCTTTAAAGTATTTTGTCAGCCAGAGATGCGCACCTTTCTTTTCTCCCCAAGGTCAACATCGCCTGTTTATAGGAAATCAATTAATGTCACAAAGGGTCCGTAAACTCTTCCCCTCAGTCAAGTGAAGATCAACAGTTGGCTTGACCTTAACCTCTTCTCTTCCTGTAAAAATAGAAACGTTTCGATGACACGCTCATGCTCGTCGTGGTTCTGTAGTATTTTCTCTTACATGTGAATGAATGCATAAACTGTACCTTGGTGGTAAATCATTTGAACTTGTTAGTAACCGGAAAGCCAAAGGTCCAAGGCGTGGTAGAAGCACTGGAATGCTTCTTTATATCATTTGAATGTATCTGGAACGTATTTAACTGTACCGCGCACCGGTGGCTCAGTTGGTTGAGCATCGGGCTCCCATGCGGGAAGTCGTGAGTTCGACTCCGGTCGGACCAACACTCAGGGTCTTAAAATAACTGAGGAGAAAGCGCTACCTTTGTAATTACATCCGCAAATGGTCAAGACTTTTCAAGTCTTCTCGGATAAGGACGATAAACCGTAGGCCCCGTCTCACAACCCTTTAATGTTCACAACCCAGTGGGACGTAAAAGAACCCACACACTATTCGTACAGAGTAGAGCATGGAGCTCCCGGTGTTGTGGTCAGGCCTCATTTCATTCATTCATGGCTACTAGCGGGGCCTACATATGCTGATGTCCGATCTCACCCATAGATCCCTTGCTTATAAAGCGCATTTGAATATGTCATTACAAAATGCGCTATATAAATTCATTACCATTACCACAACGTGCAGGATCAGAGTTTTGTCGCCTCACTTACTACCTTTCGAATTTGACACCGTGCCGTATTGACATGTTCCCAAGTCTAGTTTCATTGTCCCCTCTCCCAATACCTTGCACCTTTAGCTAAATGGTAACTGATAAATTCTTATCTAAACAACTTGTTCAGTAAAAAAGAAGTCAGGTTGTCTTGTGCTGAGGATTATTTTTCACAATCCCTTTCATAGCTAGAGCGTGTTACAAAACGTTGATTTGGTCACGTAGCGTTTTAGCAGTAGAAGGTCAAGAAAATCAGCAAATTACGTACCGGTCGTCTAAGGAAAGAAACGTAGTGTTTGTTACGGCCGCTTTCCATGCAGGAACCAACCATGTACCTAGTTTGCAGAGCTGTTAGGAGAGATGAGATGCTTTGCTTTGTAAAAAACTGAAATGACTATAGTTATGCCTTGAGCACAACAAATTCTTTGTCTGTTTTGTCTCTTATTTTTTCCAGATGATGAAGGCTCTTGGAAATGCAACGTTGATGAACTTAAGGAAAGGAAAAATCTGCTTCAAAAATATATTGATGCCAATACCAGTCTAGAGGTTCAAGCTCTTTACGCGGTTCAAGCGCTCTTTGTAAAGAAAGGTCATCCTCCAGGTACGTTGTTACTCGATTTTCCGCTTTTCAGCCTTATTTTCTTCTTTGTTAAAAGTGGTTTGTTTCGTTGAAAAGATACGAAAGCGGGGTTAACACTCGTCATCTGCTCTGTAACAATGGAGGAAGAAGCCCATTTGGACAAATTTCGGGTCAAGTAGTATGGCTGGACAATTATCACAACCTAGTTTAAGCCCCGTTTCATAAAGATTGCTCGTGTGACACGAGCAATCTTTATGTGGCAATTGTTGTGACAAATTTAACTTGCTCGTGTAGGCCAGGAAATTTGGCCAATTTTTATGTGACAACTGTATATGCTGAAAAGAAAAAAAAAAGAAAACTAGCGGCCGACAGCGGACCGTATTGTAGAATACGGCTCGCAAAATTGACCAATCACAGCACGCGTACTAAGTGAGAGATACAATAAAATGTGGTAAATTCCTGCCTCTCAGTGAGCGTCGTTAAAAACGACCCGGCAACCTCGCCTTGTTTCTGCTTTATTTCTGCTGTTCAAAGGCATTGCTGACCCTTTTCACTGGGAATTGTTAACAATTATTTATTGTGCTATCTACGCGATCAAATATATTTGCCAAAGAAAATTGTCACAAAAATTTAAATTGCTCGTGTAAACAGGGTTTAATTTCCTGGCTTCCACGAAACTCGTATAACTTGGTCATAAAACACCCGAACTAGTAATCGGATTTTTTACGCGTTCGTCTGAGTCTAAAAGTGATGTCGGCGTGCTGTACGTTGCTTCCAAACGTATAGACACACCGGAGAAACTTAACCCGATTTTGTTTTTTCTCTCGACTCTACCAGGTTTTGTGAAGTCTTACTTCGATAGCTTGTATGACGAAGATATCATCTCGGAAGAATCATTTCACACTTGGGAAAGCAGTTTAGACGAAGAACCCGGCAAAGGTGTAACAGTCATGGCTGCTTCTGAGTTCTTCCGTTGGCTTAAGAGTGCCCTTGAAGAGAATGGCGAAGGAAGTTAACAATCTTGATAAACTAATAGCGAATGGAATTCCATTTGTGAAGGAAATTTAGGAAAAAATATGAATCGGGAATGAATTTTCTCTGGTCAAGTCTGGATTAACTTACAAGGTCTGATATCCAGATAGCGGAGTGCTCCTCTGGGAGGAGGTATTTATGAAGATTCGTGTAAGGCTCACGAAACTTCCAAAACTAGTGCAAGGCCCGCCGAGCATCTCGTGGCAATCGCTGATCATGACTTCGAACGAGTCGCTTTCGGTTGGCTTAGAAGTTGTTTTCGGGATGTAATTGTTGCCAAAGCAAATAAGCAAGTGCCTCGGATTTGTATGTCGAGTCTGTTTCGCTGGTACTCAAAATGTAATCAGTTTGGCAGATGACAAAACTCCGAGCCCGAAGCCAACCCTGGCTTCACCGAAGAATTGAAATGTTGGCCCCCACGGCTGGCACACACGCACAGTTGTAGACTGTAAATACCACAGAACAAGACTGTAATAATTATTATGGAAAGAAGAGAAAGAATCCTTATTTTGTGCCTCAGAAAAGAAAATTAATAAATTAATTAATTAATTAATGTTTGAATGGATATTTCAGCTATGCAAGGGAAGTGTTGGAGTTTTCTTTCCGGTGTTGTCAACATGATCAGTGGTGGTCTGTCGTATTTCTCTAGCATT
>NC_090888.1:25451009-25456009 GCF_036669925.1 Montipora capricornis | reverse complement strand
TCTGTCCCCAGTTTTTCAAAAGGCAGATAACGCTATCCACTGGATAAATTACTATCCATTAGATAGCGCAATTGTGAGGAAGGCTATTTTCGAAATTTTCGGATGGAAAACTAATAGAACAAGAAATTTTAAATTTAGAGAATTTGGACAAGCTGTAAAAGTTCCCCTAAATAATTCGAAGATCTTTTTCCGAAAGTTTCGAAAATTCTCTTGAATGGAAAGCGCCCCATGCTCTTTCCTTCTTGAAACACCTTTTACTCTGTATTTAAAAACATTGCCGCTGATCACGCGATCAATAACCAACCATACAAGGACATTTTTGCCACAAAGGAAAGCTGCAACAGTTTCGTAACTAAACGAAAACGCCAAATTTTATCCCAATCCAATCCTAAGTATATATAAACTCATCTACTTTCCGAATGAAGATTGAACTTAGAACACTGGAGCTCGAGATATGCGCCAATTTGAAGCCTTTCGAAAATCCAATTTTGTGCAACTATTTTATCGTTAATAGTATACACGAAAATTTTTAGCGTGTTGATTGGTTGAGAGCACGTCAATTAATCCAATACAAAGTGCAGGAAAGTGAAAGCGCAGGAAGCTGAAATAGTGTCGAAATTTTTGCGTGCCATTGCTTTTGCCTTCTATGCTTTCTACCTTGCGCTTGTTCCCGTACTCTCTATTGTGATTTCGCGGGAAGAAACACGGATCTCGACCGTATTCTTGAAGAGGTTCTTTCGGGTGGGGAAACCTTAATGTTCAAAACAAAAAGCTAAAATTGCAGCCTACCAAATAGGCTTAGCCACAAGTTGCTCGGCAACTTTTCAGCAACTTTTGGGAACTTTTACCACTTTCCAGCATATTGAGTAAACTTTTGATTTTTTTTTTTCTTTTTTTTTAAGGACAACTTTTATTGAACATACCACAGTTAACAATGCAGTTAATGCAGTTAACATTCACAAAAGACAATCTGTTACAAAAACAAACACTAACAACTTGAAGCTGACAAAAAAAGAAACCTAATACAGTAATTAACTTTAGTGGTTAACTAAAATTAACTGTTCTTTGGAGCGCATATCAGTAAACAAAATTTCATACCGTATTAAAAGAAAAGAAAAAACAGAACCATTTTGGTTCTGAACTCTTTTTCTCGCAAGCTAGTCGTACAAGAAATATATTTTTTTAGACTGATTTCTATCACGAGCTAGGGAAAAACCAATTCATTAACGGATGTCAAATTTACCGTTAAGAGCTTTTATGTCCGAAATTTTGTTTTCTGCGGCATGACCGAACTTTGCAAGCGCTTATTTTTGCCATCTGGCTGAAAATGCCGCGGACGTGTACAAACCTGGAAACGGGTTTGTAGCGGAGATTTAGCTCTTAAAACAGCACGACAGTGACCAAAAAACACCCTCAACTAGCGTTCAAAACGTGTTTTTCGCGCCAAATCTCTAGTAGCCAAAGGATTAATAATACCACACCACTACAAATTTCTTTTATTGATAGCGATAATTTTGAGTTTCACTTATGTGCGAGGCGATATCCAGAAACTCCTTCCAGCAAACAACGTGGCTTTCGTGCACATCAGTGAAAAGACTGAATGATGGTCTGATCTGCTGGACAAAAAGGACATCGAGCGGGGAGTCTTCTTCTTCATTTTAAATAATAACTCTTAGTTACACAGGATATCATGCATATATATTGTTCTGGAACATTTGACATCTTTACTTTTTTTTGTTACTTTAATAAGGCAATAGATATAATGTTTCTCAAATCATCCTTCTGGTAGCCAAAATTTTAGAGTCTTTTCCTCACAAGTCGGCGGAAGCTTTGATCGAAGAGACAACAGCTTACTATAATTTTTTTTACAAGTCATTTCCTCTATTAATGTTTGCGGTATTGAGCTTTGTCCGAGGGAGCAATTAAGTGGAGTTTTTTCCAACTTTGAGGGATGGCGGTTACACCACACCCGGCACCAAGGCTAAAACGTACTGCTCCAGAACCACCCCCGCGCCGCACATCTTACATTAAATTATTACGAAGATGTCGAAGGACAAAAAACATGTTTGCTTGCGCGGTATCAAAGATATCGTTAATTTTGAGAATTCCTGCGTAACGCCAATGCTTCAAGTACATAGGATTTCTTATCAGGCTTAAAATACTTATGTTCAAGACACCATCTTGTTTTTTGGGTTGGAAGCTATTTACGTCTAGCCAAAATGGTGATTATTTCCTGATAAAAAGCTGGAAGGCATTTACTTAAAACTAAGCTGACCAATGTCATGAGTTACATTTGAAAAGCTCTGGGCGCCCAACATGTCGCTAGAAGGGGACTTCGGGATGTACTACCACGGGGCGTCTGAGTTTGAGCAAAGTCGCTTAAACCCAATTTAACTTTAAAGCCTTGTTAAATAAGGGAAAAGTCCCTTCATCTCTAAGCCGTCCCTGCTTGCCTTGTTTTGATGCAGCGTAGTGTATTTTATCTTGGGTGGTTTGGGCTATAACAAACAACGCCCGATAGTGGGCACCCTTGTCGACAAAACCTGCTTTCAAGTAAGAAGGATTCCGACGCGTGACCATTGTGTTTCAACAACACAACCTGGAAATATTATGATAAAAAACATAAACCCTCTGGCGCTAGATGAGGGCGCAAAATTAGTTTCTATTCTAGGCATTTTTTTGAATGTAGTTCCATTCCACCGAAGGGCGAACGCTTTCCTCAAAATCTAAGAAGACGGCCCACGCCCTGGAATATCCTTATACTTAGGCCCATTATGCAGGTTTTTCGGTAGCATTTGGAAGTACCGGATGCAGTGGGTCACCCGGTGGCCAATTGCACCGCTCGCGCCGCTGGTGTGAACATTGATGCCGGAGGCACGAACTCCTAGGTGGGTCCTTGGGGCATGCCTCCCCCCCCCACCCCCCCCGGGAAATTTTGTAAAATTGGACTCTCTAAAATGCAATTTTTCCTGCTTTCTCTGGACCTGGCATTGGTTAACCGGGAAAGTCTTTTAAGGCCTTGAAAAAAGAGCTCACAGAAAATGAAGTATTTGTGAAAGATTTGGCAATTGTAATCATCAGTTTCCGAGTTGTTTTCGTTTTACAGTCGATTCCAAAACGGACTGCAATCGAGAAGATGATGAATGTCCTTTTTTTTCGAAAGCAATTCATTCACTGATGTATATTTATTAATTGAAAGCGTAAACGTTAAACAAAATGAATACAAATCAGCCTGTTGCGCCTGGGGCCAGTTAAAAAAAAAACATTCTGCGAATAAACCACTTTATGCTTTGCACACATCTCCCTCTCGCACATCTTGCATCTCAGCTATAAATTGGGTTTCTTTAACAAAAAATATACTATTACTAGCGCTGAGACTATGTAAAAATACAGGATGGTAGTCTGGCAACCGAGTGACCTTACGCAAAGCTGCGGGCAAAAGTGCTGCACATCATATTATTAATCATTATTCTTAGATACATAACACACTTAACGCCAACTTGTCTTTTCTTCAACCGATGGCGCAAAAAATGCTTATTCTTTGTTCAATTTCGGTGAGAATGGATGTACACATGAAACGTTGGAGAAAGACTGATTCGGACAGATGCTCTCTGATAAAAGTCATGGTCAGTTGTCAGCGAACTTTTTCTGGTCATTTTTTTTTCGCTAGCACGGGAGGGGGGAAGGGACGGGGAATAATGGAAAATGAATTTTTATTATACATGTGTATGACAAGGAATTATCTCCTTTCTCTTTTCTCGACTGTATGCATTACATAACTAAGATACGCAAAATAAGGGTCCAGTCTTTCTTTGGTTAATAAATGGAAATAAATCGATTTTGACAACTTGAAACAAATAATTATTTCGTGTGTGGAACTACCGGCCGTTAATTCAAACAAATTGACGTTTGCGTTCGGCGTCCGGCCTGAAACGAAACCCCTGCAAATGCTACCGAAACCCTGGTTTTAGTAAAGCAAGCGAAGCAGAATGCTCTGATAGTCCAAAAGCCCCATTACCAGCGGTATCGCATCGAAGTCCACGTCATAATGGCGGGCCACGAATTGTACGTGAAGCTCATCCAACTATGAAATCTACTCGTCTTCAAACAAAAAATGAAAACCTTATCAGAAAGGAAAAAAACTAGGCACCACGACTATAAGGCAACCAAGCCTTTATCAATTTACCAAGGCCTCCCTAAAGGAATGTGTTTGTTTGTTCCACAATGGGAAGATATTTTTTTTAACAATTGAAGTCCTATGCTTCTTTTACATTGTATGATTTTGAAAGCCAAAATTTTTGGAAACAAAGTTTATTATGCTTTGATAAGAGTTGAATGTTTTACTTCATTCGAAGTAAGAAAACGTACGTGCAATTAAAAATATGGGCCAAACTCGCGCATGAAGCAACCTAGATATGTATTGTATTGGGGAAAGCAATCTCGATTATGCGTCCACCGGGCGCGCAAGGTGGTATTGGTATGTTCACCGCGATCTCGTTCTTGCCGCCAGTGTGTAGGATTTTTGTGGTAACTTGAGTAACGAGGCAGAAAGTATCGATATCGAGGTGTGGTGGTCCTACTGTGTACCAGTGGAAGGTGAGTAATTTTTCCAAAATTTACATCGATTAACTTGAACTTTAAAAATCAAAGATTACAGTATTTCTGATAGAAAATCATATTGCCTGGGTCAGAAATTCGATTTTTCAGGCACAAATCGAAAATTGTCAGAAACAAATCAGAAGCAGAGGTGACATGACTTGGTCGCACAAATTGCTAGACGCACACCTCAAAAAGCAAAAGCATAGCGTAACCTCAATGATCAACATTTTCAAGCACCCTTCGCTCATATTTGCAAAAGTTATTCACAGATAATACTAACAAAAAATCAGCGATCCGAATATAATAGCGCTAGTGTTGCTTCCTATTTTTGATGGTATTTCGGTCATTCTGTAGGTAACGGAAGCACAGTGGTTACGTAAAAACAAAAGAAACAAAAAGAC
>NC_090888.1:25443509-25446009 GCF_036669925.1 Montipora capricornis | reverse complement strand
TTTCTGCCTTTGTGAATTATAATATCATGTTGTGTATTGAATTTTCGAGCTTAAGGTTGAAATGTGATATGGAGAGAGTTTTTTAGTATTGCTCTGTAAGCAGGAAGGGTTCACAGGCCTGTTGGAAGCGTGCTTGAGTTTCAACAAAATGAGCCCCAAAATCAGTGAAAACTTGTGACGCAGATGAATAATAAAGTAGCTGCTATTTCCAAAATGATGGAATTACCTGGTGATAAATAACGTCGTACGCGTCTTGGAGAGTAAATTTTGACTTTGCATAAACAAGAGTTGGGCGATTGTGATCTTTGTTTTGACTTCGCTCATTTCATTGTCAAACTTTATAACACTTGACAGAAAAAGAAACTTACAAAAACCCGGTATCTTGCCATCATTTGACACAGATGCTTCACTGTTTGGCGAGTAAACATGCCGCGGTAAATTAATCACGGCGCCCGCTGAATTCCGGCCATGTCACTTCGATTTTTTGATTTACTTGAACGTAGCAAAAATTTACTTGAACGTAGCAAAAATCTCCCCAAAATGTTTGTCGCTGATCGTAACTTTTTTATATTCTATATTCACGGTTCAAAAAATTAATGTTTGTTTTCATGTCGTAAATATTTTATTCTCGATCGACCGTCCGGGAAACTTCCTTCTGCTCTTTCTAAAAACTGTGTATCAATATTTATTTGCTTTTTCATCAATATTTTTTTGCATAAAGCAAGCTAACAGAATCTGTACCTTGCTGAGTTCGCATTTGTTAGCGTTAATAGTATTTTCGGTCAGATGTTTTTTTTTTTATGGGGGTTTATTGTTTTGGTCTCCCATCCCAACACTACCCCCGCGAAACAGGGCTTGACTTCAGTGAAGTTTAGTACAAAGTTTTCGGATGCTCATAGGGCACACTTGTGGTGAAAAAGTTGTTGAGGGAACTTGAAAATTATCAACATGTCAGCCCAGAAGCCAATGTTTCTCGCTTCTCTTTTATTTGTTATTCTTCAGAGACTGGAATGCTGTATTTCAATACCACACAATTCAGTGCCTTCTGATTTTCTGTAGCACGTACCACAGGCAAATCCAAGAGATCGCCAATTTTACCTTTTTTGACCCTAAAAAAGTTGCTCCAAGTAGAGATCTGCCAATTAAAAATCAAAAAAATGCATCTGAAAATCCATTTTTTTTCCCAAAATGCCAAAATTCAGGCAAAATATGTCTCAAAAATGTTTTTTTATTAATTTTTTTTTCCTTCCGTCCGGGAGATTTGGTGACCTGGTACGGGAGAGTGGGAGATTTTGGTCTGTATCCGGGAAAGTAATCCGGCATAGATGCAAATGTGTGGCATGCACTGAAGTTTTATCTGAAGAAGCCAGCAAATGTACTGATTTTTAGTGAAGCAAGTTTCTACTTGCCATGTTATTAAAAAAAGTGTTGAGATTTCAACATTCTGCAAGCTTTGAATTGTTGGGTGGTCACTGACAATCCATACCTTGCCAAGTATAGTCTTTGGATAAAATTATTCATTGCATTGTAAACGGTAATTTAGACTAAAAACTTTACGTTTTCAAGGTGGACCAGTGTAATTAAACGCTTTTTATGCTCTATATAAAAAAAGTCTTTGTCAGGCAGGCGCGCTTATCCGGTTTCTGTAGCATGAAGCGACTAGGAGTATTTGTACTCCCCCCTGGATGGGATGCTAGTCCATCGCAGGGTTACCCCCAGCATTACGCCGGTACCCATTTATACACCTGGGTGGAGAGAGGCACCGTGAGAGTAAAGTGTCTTGCCCAAGAACACAACACAATCCCCTGCCAGGCCCCGAACATTACAAAAGCAAAGGTTTTTTGTCTGTCACAATATTTCTCTATTTTTATCAAATTTGAGAGCTTCTGTGCATTTATGATGATTGGGCTTTCAGACTTCAGATTTTTTTGCCTCAAGTTTTCTTTTTTTATGGCATGCAGTTGATTGTGATGCATGCATTGAAGTTCCAAATGAAGAAGCAAGCAAAATGTCTGCACGAATATTAGTAAAGCAAGTTTCTTGGCCATGGTTTTAAAAATGTTGAGATTTCAACATTCTGCAAGCTTTGCTTCCTGTTGGGTGGGTTACAATCCATTGACTTGCTGTAGATTATCTTTGGATGGAATTTAGGCACTTAATTAGGCATTTGTTTAGATTAAATGCTTTGACATTCATCAAGGATTAGTCATGCTTTGTTTTTTTTTTTTTCAATCTTGTGTTATGTGATCTTGAAGCCCAAGTGTTAGATAACAAGGAAATAATTATTTTTAATTATAGCGAGCTGTGCACTACTTCAGGCAAACCTTTGAGCTCTGTGATTTTTGTAAAGTGCTGGATTAATGCCTGTTACAGTATTTATTTTGAAATGTAATGACATACACATGTGATTGTAAATAAGCAGTGGACCTGATATCAGTGTTATTAGACTCTAAATCAACATGTGTTCAACCGTTTGCATCTCTGACACACATCAATATTA
>NC_090888.1:25428509-25431009 GCF_036669925.1 Montipora capricornis | reverse complement strand
TTGGCAGCCATGAACAGCTGTTTCATCCTTGATCCAAGGGGCCTCATCAGAATTGCATGCCAGCCTTAATTTATCCTTGGTTGCTCAATTTACCAGTTGAAATGTCTGTGAACATGTGTGACGTGTTGGCCACACCGTATTTGGTGTTGTGGTGTGTTCAACTTGGTTTCTCTGACTGAGGTTATTTTCACCAGCGACACTATCCATCCGGGTATTTTAATTGAGGCTGATAGTTTCTCGATTGATTTTATGAGCAATTACTGCAGTTGAACCCCTATTATCAGGAAAGGTGGAGTGAATCTGGAAAATTTGAAAATGTGACGAGCTTGACTGAGTAATAGTAATTGACAGTCAGGAATTGCCGTCAGAGATCCTGGCTGGAATTGAAGATGATGAATTACTTTTAACTCAGAGATTTGTTTTTTTAGACCAATAGGAGATGAATCACGTGCACCCAATTTTCAGTCTCACAGGATGTGGTTTTGGTAACGAAAAACTGTACCTAACCTTTTTCATGTTCTGTTTTTGTTCTTCAGGCCATTGATGAAGCCAACTTCAGTGTTGCCTATGCCAACATGTGCAAATGCCTTCTTAACGTATGAAATCGTAACAATGCATGTCATAATTATTTCTTTAAATCCTAATTGGAGAGTCTATGCGTGGGGGATAAAGTTGCTTGCAAGTTTGTTTTGGTGGGTTGCCACTTTTTTGGAAAGTAGGTTTCGTGTAGTCGTACGCATTTAGGTTCAGTTTGCGTGATTTCTCAAGGCCTTTTGGATGGGTGGGGAGGGGGGGTGGTGGTTGGGATGGGGTTTTCCCAGCTGAGATAAAGCCGTTTGTGCTGAGTATCCTCTATGCTCTCGGAAGAGTGCACAGTTGTCAAGAATTGCAAATTATTATTTTGAGTGTTATTTTTGGCTTTGTAATCAAAGTGCCGATAACCTCCCCTCCCCCCCTTTTTTTGTCTAACCCAGATGATATAATTCGATCATGCCATTTTGCTCAGCATGACACAACGATTCATCTGCGAAAAAAACCTTGTGGGGGTTATAGGCACTTGAATTACTGTTACTGTTTACTATTTGCAGAAAAAAACGTTGTAGTCGAAAAAGAGGGGGTAAAGAAAGATGTTTCATTCCGGAAGATTTTGTTAAATAAATGTCAGAAGGAGTTTGAGAGAGAAAATCAGTGGAGAAGACTATTCATGAGAAACTGGAAGACCTCACAAAACAAGGATTGAGTGTGAGTACTAATGCACAATTACAATGCAATAAAACTTTGGCAGGTTAGTGTTGCTTGATTGTGAATTCTGTCGAGTAATGACTATGTTATCCAAGTATTTTGATTGCAGCGAGGAAAACAAATAAAGCTTAGGGAAGGTTGACCTAGAATTTATTGGGAAAGAGGATGGGATGTTTAGAAAACGACTTGTTGGGCGTATCACCTTTGAGCAAAAGTTCTTAAGACTCAAACATTCAAGCTCGGCAACAAATAAACCTTTCAACAGTTATTTATTTAATTAGGGTATTCTTGTGGTCTGGAATAGGAGCAAGTAGAGGACCTAACATTTTCTTTCGCTCTTAGTCGACGACATAATATATATTATAATTTTGTTTCCCATTTAGGAGGAAGAATTGCAGAGCAGAAAAAGAGACCTTCAAGATGAAGAACGCCAACAGAAACGACGGACTTTAGGGAAATCGGTTTATCGGTGAACTTTTTAAACTGAAGGTAGGCATCTCAGAAGCGTCAGCTCAATTTTTGGCCTGCGAGTATTCTGAACTACCTTCGTTTGTACGCGGTAAAGCTTCTTACGCAAATTAGTTCTTTAGAGGAAATTGCTTTGTCTAAGGAATATGCAACTAAAATCAATTGTTGACTTATTGGTAGGTAAACTTCATTCTGTTCTCCTAATGCTCACTCTAGTTCGGGAATCCTCCCCGAGAAGAGACGACGGGACATGTGAGCGATAGATTGTGTCTGTGACGTAATTCAAAATATAATTTATGCGAAGTTGATAGTTGCGTGGGAATGGCAGTAGACATCCAAGAATATTTATTTTAATTTTATTGGTATTTTAATAAAACAGTAATTACATAACAATCCTTAAAACGTATGTGCGAAGTTTCCAGATGATGCGAGCTTGAGTTTATGGTCAAATGATCAATGTGAGTTTAAATTCAACCGGCGAATCATAAACAATCTTTGGCCGCTTCAGCTCTCAGTCGACCTCATCGGCCCCCTCGTTCTGCCACCAAAACTCAGAAGCAATTTAAATTGATCTTGAGGAACTTTGCTTCCTCTTGCATTAGCAAAGTCTAAGGATAAATTGCAATAGCAATGGATTTGAAAGCCGTATTTTGCTCTTTGCGCCAACTGGAAAATTAGTGAAATTCCGGACTCGGGCTGTACAAAACGACACAATACCATTCTACAGCTTCTCGAACTCGTTCCGTTGTCGAAATCTTGGATGATTCCCACCAGAAGGCGCTGTAAAGCT
>NC_090888.1:25413509-25423509 GCF_036669925.1 Montipora capricornis | reverse complement strand
TTGATTAGGTCGGATTCAAATGCATTTAAGGGAGATGACTAACTTGTGACGGTTGAATGGCCTGCCACGAAGCCCTGCTACATGCTAGTGGTATGTCAAAGGAGAGGCAGGCCGAGCAAGTTGCCTTTTTCTGATCGCTTGTGATCGCCTCCCTGCGACAAGCCCCCTGTAATGAGTTTGACAAGATAGACGCACACATTTGAGAAGCCAACTAGACGCTTTTTGAGCGTACACTGGGTTTCCTGTGGTACGTGTTACATAAAAACAGAAGGCACTGAGTTGGGTTGTATTGAACTGTAGCGTTTCAGTTAATTTTTTCAAGTGGGGGGTCATTAAAACCAATTGAGATGTCGTGCCAGCAGAGGCCCTTTGGCTTACACGTTTAATTATTTTGTAATCTCCTGTCCCATTTTGAGGTCTTTTAGTTTTTTAAGCTTTGGTAATAAATTCAGTTTAAAGATAACAAAACACGCTCTTGAGTAAAACTCACTCATTTCTTCTTTAAATAGTCTGCAAATTGCTCTCACGTACGTTTTCCTGCATGTCATGCAGTTGCACTAAGCGACTGTTCCGCTTCATAAGTCCTCTTCTTTTCAGTTTTATCTGATGCCAGGTGAAAGTAAACTGTCTTTACGTTTGCACCAAAAAGTACCGTAAAAGCGTGGAGCTAACAGTAAAAGACAACCAAAAGACAGATGACAAAAAAAATATCCTTTTCTGACGTTAAAAACTTGGCTACCTATTAATCATTTGTTAGGAAGAAAAAAATTCCTGTCTCCTCGCGTATCACATTTCAACCCACGTATGCCAATTTGTTAAGCTCGAATATTACGCAACATGATCAATTTACAAAGGAAAATCTCACAAAAACCTTTTCCAGCGAAAAATTTGTTACACCAAACAACATATTTGCTATTAGAGGCAAAAAACCCTTCTTGTTTCATTGCGTGCGTGATGACAGCAAACCCTATCGTGTCAAATTAGCATACGCAACAAAATGAATTTCGGGATCAAACCCTTTCCTGAAGAACCTTTTCCTTGAATAATTGAGCACAAAATAGACAAGCTTTCTTTCAAATAATTCTTGACTGTCACATTTCCAATTATTTTTTTTACCTGAAGACTGTGCGGAGTTGAGCACAAATTAAAAGATAAGAATTGGTGAAATTTCGTATTGTGACCTGTCCACTTTAGTAAGTTTTCCGGGGCGAGATGTTTTACAATATGTACGTACTCATATGTTGTTGCTGTATGGCTCTTAACTGGTTTTGTTCCCACCAGGTAACACAGGCGGACGTGATAGTCCCCGCCCGGGAGCCATTCCCCAAGCGGATGAAAGCTGGACTACTGTAGGCAGAGGTCCTAGGAACGTTAGTGTGGATCCTAAGAAGTTTCAAAACATCAAAGTAAGTACAATTGAGTTGTGTCTATACTACTTTGCTCTTGTTCTTGCAGTGGTTTGCTCTGCTACAGTAAGTGGATGAGTTGCGTCATTTAATTCGTGACTCGCACTCGAATAAAATCGTCAGACTTCAGGTGTCGATTAAGGAAAACGGTTTACTGTACTGCAAAACCAAGACATTGACCCAGCGTCCATGGGGTTTTTCGCAACGCAGATGTGGCGTTAAGCAAGAGTATGAAATATTGCATGTTGTAATTATTGTGGAGAGCAAATTCCGCTTGGTGGCGATGCTCATATAAGTACTAATGAAGTGTTCTCTATTAAAGCGTCCTGTGGATTCTGAGAACATCTCTCTTGGACCAGGCGGCAGAGGTTATGGAGCATGGGCAAGAGGAAGTAGCGGGGGATCAGGAGCAGTGGGTGCTGGTGCAGGTCCATCGGCAGCTGCTTCAGCAGGTTCCTCTATTGCTGGCGTCTCAGCTGAAACTGATAACAGACCAGCCAACAGGTGAGAGCGTCATCGCATTGCTGCAAGTAAGGAGCTACAGAGGATTGCAAATCTCATTTATGTGTTTTGCAAACCTTGCGTCGTTGATTTCATTGGTGAGTTTTGGCAAGGCGACGTCGGCAAGGACCAGAACGCCACAAAACAATAAGTGTAATAAAGTTAATAAAAACAATGGTTCTTTACGCCCTGCTCTTGCGTCTCATGTTTTGCCAAATTTCTTTGCTGTTTTTGCTGTTCTTTTGGTTGGCTGAGCACCGGGCTGTCACGCGGGAGGTCGTGAGTTCAGCTCCGGCCGGACCAACACTCAGGGTCTTTAAATAACTGAGGAGAAAGTTCTGCCTTTGTAATTACATCTGCAAATGGTTAGACTCTCTAGTCTTCTCGGATAAGGACGATAAGCCGGAGGTCCCGTCTCACAACCCTTCAATGTTCATAATCCTGTGGGACGTAAAAGAACCCACACACTTGTCGCAAAGAGCAGGGCATGTAGTTCCCGGTGTTGTGGTCTGTCTTCTGTGATGTATCAAGGTTGGGAGGGCAAATGCTCGGAGAAATTAGCTACACCAAGCTACTCTAAAAATCCTAGGGTAAATAAAGATGTATGATATGATGATATGATATGATATGATATCAACAAGAAATGTCAGTTTCCTCTCTAAACATCTGCACCGTTCATACCATCTTCATTCCTGAAAAGTTGGTACACCCTTCCCAAGCCGAACCCGAAATGCATACAATAACTCAGAGGTCTATTTTCTGGTGACTTTTTTCGCAGCTGTCGTCATCATTTTCGCTAAATGTCCCTATGATCGACTTATCGTGAATTTAATATTGCAGGTATTCGGCCCTAGCTGGTGATAGGAAACTATCGGCCCCAGCAAGAGCGAGCTCCAGTGATTCTCGGCGGCAAGAACCGCGCAGTCCTGTGTCTGGAGGAGGAAGGCGAGGACCTTTGCCACAAGACGAACGAGAGAAGGCTGTCGAAGCTGTTCGGGCGGCAATGCAGCCAAAGGTTGGTAGCTCTGATCAGAACAAAAGAAAAAATTCCATATCTTCAGTAGTTTTTGTAGTATTTGAGTCGTTTCAACAGGCCACTTATAGTTTTTATACAGAACATCTGGAAATGAAAGCGAGTTAGATATGTAAGGGAGCCTTGTTCATCCGCGGGATAGTGATTTATTGAGTGGATAGCGTTATCCACCTTTTGAACAACCGAGACCAGAAATCTGACATTGTCATTTGATGGAATGTCAGGGTTGTATATAAGAGCCGGCAGCCGGCGAAGTTCGCCGGCTTCTCTGTCAGGTTTCGCCGGCTACTTTCATTGTTTGAAGAGTCAAGACATGTAGAGGAGATGATGTTTATGAGGTCTAAACTACTTGGGCTCAATACAAATAAAAATTTGCAGTGCCTATCTTTTCTGAAAACACATAAAAGACTTCTGACTCAAGGGCAGTTTAAAAACGTTATGCTTGAGACTTTCGTTTGAAAAAATCTTGCTGCGGTGGCGGGAAAGTAGGAACAATATGATTCGTTGTCCGCCATATCGGATTTCGATATCATTAAACAGCCACCGATTGTATCTTACCGGAAGGAAAAATCACTCAAGGACGTTTTAGTCCGTGCAAAACTTTCTTTAATCACGCCGCAATCATAAAAAAACTTGTAAACAAAGAAACACTTTCAAAAGTTTTGTTCTCAATCCAGAAGGAAATTTACATATGATGTTCTGCTAGCAACACGCTCAGCCTGCGTTCACGCATCTCTTACCACAACTCAACTGAGGAATAAAAATAGCCCCTGATCATTCACTAACCGCTCCTTCGTTTTCACTTCGAACCTTTCAGTTGATCATTTATAGCGAACGTAGAAGCTGAAGACTCATAGACTTTATTTAAACACTTAAACGTAACGCTCCTCTGAGTTAAATCCTACTTGCCCGCGTAAGTGCTCGTCCTCTCGAGGGCATCTCTACGCTTCAACATGACAACGGATCTTTATCCAACGTCACTCTTGATCACTGAACTCTCACTGCTTTACGGAACTCCTAAACTCTTCGGAAAAAAAACTACATCACTTTTAAACCGCTCGAGTGATTTTCAATTTTCGAAATTACTACAACCAAGTTCCACAAGCATATTTTCCCACTAATTACACAATGGAACGAATGTGTGTCATCTTCACACCTAAACAGGATCGAAACATCCTTTACGCCATTGGCCAATTAGTATCCTTCAATCAGCTTCTTAATTTAACAACCAATCAGAAGCCTTTGCTGGTCTAGTCCTTCAAAGTATGTGCCATGTTTACAAGTTGTCAAGTGGCAATATTTGCCAGGCTCGTTAGCTCCAGCAAAACCACCAAAAAGATACAAAAAATATCACTCAACTTTTTGTTTATAGGATTGTATTATTGAAATGTCGCTTCGTCTTTCTTTGAGTAACATGGTTTTCATAGTATAATTGCAGCTTGATTCATCCCTCTAATGCTTGAGTTTCATGGCCCAAAATGCCAGGAAATGCATTTTCCGGCTTTCAGTTTTCAAAAATTTTCTGGGGGAGCATGCCCCCGGACCCCCCTAGAAGCGATGGGCTTTGGCCCACAACCCTCTACTTTGCAAAAAAATCCGGCTACTTCAAACCTTAAAGAAAACCCTGAATGTGTCTACCTGAGTTCCAAAGCTTTTGTTTTAACATCTGTAGCATGACATTGTCGTTTGCCATAGTACGACACTAAATGTCACTATAATAGCTAAGAAATAAAAAGAGCAACTTGGTCAACCATTACACAGAGGAAATGAGGGAACTAATCTGATGTTAGCTTTTTTTTCCTTACCTGTAATGTACAGATATCGATCGGCTTCTTAAAAAAGACAGACTAGTTAGAATGAGATTTTTTATGCTTCCCTGACAAGCAGGAGCTTGTCGTTTCTCGTTTGCTGTTCACGTGGACGCAATGCTAAATCTCTTTATTGTTTGAGCTATTTTCTTGGGTGTCACAGGCTCACTCAAATTTCACTAGGCGTTAAGTTGACTCAACTCACAGCCATTAAATCAAAAGAGATCCTGAAAAAAAAAAAAAAACATATGCACATTGAGAGTAGGATGCAGACATCTAAAATTTCCTCGTGCAACTAACGGAGACTGCTGATTTTTGCGAATTCTGAATGATTCGCGATTGTTTACTGCGACGTTTATTTCAGTTTCCCGCTCGTTTATTATTTTCCTACTTGGGATGGGTTATGCGTGCGACGCATATAGTGGACATTAACTGCAAAAGAGCTTAAAGAGATTTCAACTAGTTTATTTTCTTCTCTCTCAGTGTTCGAGTTCGCCACGTTTTTTTTTTTCAGCGCGCTAGCCAAGGGCGCGAAAGTGGACGCGAGTCTCCTCGAACAACAGCAGAAGTGGTGCCAGCAACTGATTCTGGTGATGTTGCTGGGTCAGCGGCACCTGCTGCATCACAAGAAGTGACGGAAGAAATGATGAAAAGGAAAACACTTTCAATTATTGACGAATTCCTGAATATCAGAGATAATAAGGTAAGCAAAAGTGGTTTAATCTGTTTAGAAAGCGTTTTTTAGCAACTTGCTCTATTGTTCTGACACAAAGAGCGATTGTTCTGGAACAATAAGCCAACCACCTCACGTCACAATTATTCAAGATGGCGGTGCCCGGGAAATTAGAATTAGGCACCCGTGCCCATAACGCGATCAAAACTGAGGGAACCGTGCCTAAAATTATAGGCACGGGAGCCAAATTGTATGGGTGCCGTGCCCAAAATGTTTGTCGTGTAAACCAGGCTATAATTACCCACTAAGTATGTTCTGCTGAAAGGGCCAACCCAGTCACCTAAAGGCTGCTAGAGAAGCGCAAGAAACGTTTTCGGTGAGGTTTTGGCCACAAGGCCAATGTTTAACCGAATTTATACCACACCACCGTTTAACTCATTTTTTTCCTTAGGGCGTTTATATCGCCGAAATGAGTTGTGCACGATTTGGGGGATAAATTTCTAGTAAACTACCTTAACTGTAGATGTTCTGTTTTGCTAACAGGAGGTAGCTGAATGTCTCAAAGAATTACAGTCACCATCACGGCACCACGTGTTTGTTGAAGTGACATTCAATCATACGATGGAGAAGAGAGCATCCGAAAGACAGGCCACTGGAAAGCTCATTCATTTCTTGATGCGTGACGGTGTTCTCACAGCTCAGCATTATCTTAATGGGTATGTACAATGTGTGTTATGGTGGCTTAGGGCAATGTCGATACAACTGCGTGCAGAAGACACTTAAAGTGCATTACTGAAGTTCAATAAAGTTGATTTTGACATGTCACTGAGGCGTCGTTGGACATATCTGTCGCTCTCAACCCGTTCAAATGGAAATTCAGTTAGATTGTTTGGTTTAAGCTTTTGTTAAGGGCTATAGGTATTACCTGTTTCAGCAACCCACAATAGATTGGCCAAAGGAAAGTCGAGATAAATTTATTTTATCGAGGTCTGGTCAACGTGGAAGAATTGGTTACCTTGTCATACCAGTCCATTTCCTGTCCAAAGATACCCCTTAAAAACGAAGATGTTCTATAAACGGCGTGGTGCCTTAACCACGTGCAAATGATTTAACAATCAACCGTGGACGCTACCGAGCTCTGTGATAATTTGTGCAATAAAAAAGTCCCCTATGGCATTGTGTTCGTAATATGACATAAAATGTTCTCTGACGGTCCTTTTTTTTTTACCCCCAGTCCCTTTTTCTCACGCTAGAAATACTTTTAGGGCTTCCGTCTCTGCGTTCCTGTTTGTTCATCACCATCTTGGAGTGCGTCTTCGTGTTCAGAAAGCGAGGGTGGGGTTATTCTCGTAGTCGTGGACGTTTGCTCCCTAAGATCTAGAACGTTCAATGCCCCTTCTCATCCACAAAAAGCTTTGTGCACTTGCTCTATTGTTTTGAAACGGCCGTGTTAAATGTGTTTTTAATGCTTTGTTGTGATTGGCGGGTACTGATTTTATGTCAGGGGAAACAGATTTGGTGCGCACGTGTGTGGGTGAAGGGGGATCTTTCAATTACTTTTCCGAGGTTTTGGTCAAACTTTGTTTTACTAAATTTCTCGGAAACATCTCTGCTGTAAATGGTCTGCTATATCAATCACACAGTGCGATATCAAAAGATATTTTTCATTTACAGGCTTGAGTCAATATTTGAAGTTGCTGAAGACACAGAAATTGATATTCCACAATTGTGGAAGTACTTGGGAGAGCTCATGGGTCCGACAGCCTTTGATGGAAATCTTGGTCTCGATGAATTATTTAAATGCGTATTTAAATATGTGTCAAAGCACAAAGCTGCCAGACTGTTTGCTTGCATTCTGCAGTCAAGCGAAAAGGTAATTGGGATTGTTTCAGGTACACCAGTGTTATTTATTGTTGACAAGTGTGGTGACACTTCTCCCACAGTCCAAATGCTCGATTTGCAGCTAATTTTAAGCAGCAAATTGAAACCCAAGAGAAACTCAAATTTTGACCAGTTGCTTTCACTATCTCCCAAACATGGGTCTGGATGAAGCGTGATACTGTATCTGGAACTGTCATGGGCGCGTTTCGTTGTTCTTCCATATTCTTGCAAAGCTCCCAGAGGGAGGTTTCGCTTAGGAAGCTGGGAGATCGGCTATTCACATCATATTGCCTTCCTGTGGGTAACAACCGTTCTCCGAAACGGTAAATAGCTTTTTGTGCATTTTCACGTGCCGCTGCCAGTGATTCTCTTTATTCCTGGCCATGCAAGTTTGCGAATTTCCAAGGATTCCTTCTGCATTGACAGTGCGATTCTAACGCATTCTTGTCATTTTGTCCTAATATTTTTTGTAGTGTGAGGACTCCTCAGATGTTTGTAATGTGCACGAACCTAATTTCAGGAAATATCCAAGCCGTTCTTTGAACGGTATAGTAGGGTTACTAAAAAGCGCGCAATCGCGTTTTCTTTTTTCCTTATATAGAATAAATAGGTAGGTAGGTAGGTAACTTTGCAACCCAAGAATTGAATTACGTCATATTTACAGAATAAAAGATCAAGTAAATGTAATATTATACATAAAAAGAAAAAATCTGCAATCACTACATAACACTAACATTAAATGGATCTTGAAGTAATTAGTTACTAAGAAAGCATAATTCTTAAAAAGGATTTAAAAATTTACATCATGAAAACCAAACGTATTTAAAAACGCTGTGCGTACCTGAATCCCTCAACACGGGACGGAGAAATTCTTTTACTCAGATATTCTTAAAGTCCCAATTTCAAATATTTCGGACGTCATTTGAAATCAGAATCCTAATACATGTTAAAGCAATATAGCTCGTGCGCTGGTTGCTGATTTTACCGTGGAAAGGGTTATCACAGTCAAATGAAAACGTAAGGTGTGTTTTTGACAATTTTTCCCTTCTCGTGATTTAGAGTCCGCAAGATGTCCGTGCATTTTTGGACACATCCAAGGTAACTGTATATACTTTCTTTGACGATGCGGACGAAGCCAGAGAATTTGCCAAGGACAAGGTATGTACCTACTTACGTCAACTACAGTTTACTCGGTCTTTGGTGTTTTTACCTAAAAGGAGCTGTTGTTTTGCTTTAGAGTTGCGTCTACATTCTATAGGGTTTTCAGTAGAACCGGCTGGTGGCGAAACTCGCCGGTTATTTCACTTGACTTTTGCCGCGTAGTTTGAGTTTGAAGTTACCCCAACTTTTTGGAATAACATGAGAAACATGCGCTGCCAAACACGAACATCGGATCGGCAAAGCTTTGTGCATCTGAGGTCTGCAAATCTTTTCGAACCCCTTTAGAAGTGCTCGCCTACTCTTTAAATTTCTCTACCCACTCGCTTTGTTGTCGAACATTCTGATATTGTAAATCTTAACTTGTATCGCGAGAAAGAGGTGGGAGACTTTTCAACCCGTCTCTGAGTATTGTAATACAAAACAAAACCAATGGTAAATGGATGAATTTTGTTTTGTTTTCTTGAAAGAATATCGAATATGCCTTGGGACCGTCACCTCCATCACAGATTACTGGTTCAACCAGTGCACATTCAGCCGATGTAGAAGAAGAACTTAGGACTGTCATATTGAAGAGAAAAGCGAGGAACGAAGAAGTGATGGACTGGATTGATGTAAGCAGACTTTTTTCGCCGCAGAAAGTAATAAAGGTTTCGCATAGTTCAGATCACTTTTGGAAAAATGTTGGTTAAATCCTCGATTTCTTTAATTGTTACTGAAAGGAAATTTGCTTAAGGAGTCTCGAACCAGTTTCAACGCTTCCAAGTGACCCGATTTCCAAATGCCGATTTATACCTTTGGAGACGAAACTCTCCACTCCTCAGTAGGAAAAGGAGTAGCTCATGTTTATGAGCCCCCTTAACTAACGATTTAATGTGCAGATTTTTTTTCAACTACAAGCAATGACAGACCTGAGCGAAATGAGCTGAAGCTGTAATTTTGAGTTGCAAGTAGAGAAATATTTTCGTCCTTGAGTTCTTAGCCTTTCAGTTGCCGGAAACTCTCGGCATTCTTGTTGGCGTTAACTTTTAAGACTTGACAATCTAAAGAGAAAAACTGTTATAGCTAACCACTCGGACTTCTTTATTTGCTTTGTTCAGAAAACTGTTTTCCCCTCGAGCACGAAAGAATCTCCCTTCATTCGAGCCTTGGTCACTGTTGTTTGTGAAGGAGCGTTGTATGAAGGTAATTGTCCGATCTATTGTGTGGGCTTTGCCTACGTCTTTAAAGTATTTTGTTAGCCAGAGATGCGCACCTTGCTATTCTCCCCAAGGTCAACATCGCCTGTTTATAGGAAATCAATTAATGTCACAAAGGGTCCGTAAACTCTTCCCCTCAGTCAAGTGAAGATCAACAGTTGGCTTGACCTTAACCTCTTCTCTTCCTGTAAAAATAGAAACGTTTCGATGACACGCTCTTGCTCGACATGGTTTTGTAGTATTTTCTCTTACATGTGAATGAATGCATAAACTGTACCTTGGTGGTAAATCATTCGAACTTGTTAGTAACCGGAAGGCCAAAGGTCCAAGGCGTGGTAGAA
>NC_090888.1:25398509-25403509 GCF_036669925.1 Montipora capricornis | reverse complement strand
ATTTAGAGAATTTGGACAAGCTGTAAAAGTTCCCCTAAATAATTCGAAGATCTTTTCCGAAAGTCTCGAAAATTCTCTCGAATGGAAAGCGCCCATGCTCTTTCCTTCTCGAAACACCTTTTAATTTTACTCTGTATTTAACAACATTGCCGCTGATCACGCGATCAATAACCAACCATACAAGGACATTTTTTGTCACAAAGGAAAGCTGCAACAGTTTCGTAACTAAACGAAAACGCCAAATTTATCCCAATCCAATCCTAATTATATATAAACTCATCTACTTTCCGAATGAAGATTGAACTTAGAACACTGGAGATATGCGCCAATTTGAAGCCTTTCGAAAATCCAATTTTGTGCAACTATTTTATCGTTAATAGTATACACGAAAATTTTTTAGCGTGTTGATTGGTAGAGAGCACGTCAATTAATCCAATACAAAGTGCAGGAAGCTGAAATAGTGTCGAAATAGTGCAATAAAGGTGTAATTGTTACAGAGGAATGCGAGCCCTGGATGGCGCAATTTTTGCGTGCATTGCTTCTGCCTTCTATGCTTTCTACCCTTGCGCTTGTTCTCGTACTCTCTATTGTGATTTCGCGGGAAGAAACACGGATCTCGACAGTATTCTTGAAGAGGTTCTTCCGGGTGGAGGAAACCTTAATGCAAAACAAAAAGCTAAAATTGCAGCCTACCAAATAGGCTTAGCCACAAGTTGCTCGGCAACTTTTCAGCAACTTTTGGGAACTTTTACCACTTTCAGCATATTGAGTAACTTTTGATTTTTTTTCTTTTTTTTTTTAAAGACAACTTTATTGAACATACACAGTTAACATGCAGTTAACATTCACAAAAGACAATCTGTAACAAAACAAACACTACAACTTTAAGCTGACAAAAAAGAAACCTAATACAGTAAAAACTTTAGTGGTAACTAAAATTAAATGAGAGCGCAAAAAGTAAACAAAACTTCATACCGTATTTAAAAGAGAAGAAAAAACAGACCATTTTGTTCTGAACTCTTTTTCGCAACTAGTCGTAAAAGAAATATATTTTTCTAGACTGATTTTATCACGAGCTAGGGAAACAAATTCATTAAAGATGTAAAATTTACCGTTAAGAGCTTTTATGTCGAAATTTTGTTTTCTGCGCATGCCCGAACTTTGCAAGCGCTTATTTTGCACCTAGCTGAAAAGGCCGCGGAGTGTACAACCTGGAAACGGGTTTGTAGGGAGATTTAGCTCTTAAACAGCACGACATTGACCGAAAAACCCCTCAACTAGCTTCAAAACGTGTCTTTCGGCCAAATCTCTAGTAGCCAAAGGATTAATAATACCAAACATAATTTCTTTTATTGATAGCGATAATTTTGGGTTCACCATGTGCGAGGCCCAATCCAGAAACTCCTTCCAGAACAAAGTGGCTAGCGTGCACTCAGTGAAAAGATGAATGATGGTATGATCTGCTGGACAAAAAGGGCAGCGTGGGGAGTCTTCTTTCTTCATTTTAAATAATAAACTCTTAGTACACAGGATATTATGCATAATTTTGTACTGGAACATTGACAGCTTTACTTTTTTTGTCACTTTAAAAGGCAATAGATATAATTTTCTCAAATCATCCTTCTGGTAGCCAAAATTTAAGAGTCTTTTCTCACAAGTCGGCGGAAGCTTTGATCGAAGAGACAACAGCGTACTATAATTTTTTTTACAAGTCATTTCTTCTATTTTAATAAACAAATGTTTGCGTTATTGAGCTTTGTCCGAGGGAGCAATTAAGGAGTTTTTTCCAACATTGAGGGATGGCGTTAACAAGGCTAAAGTACTGTAAGAAATTACATCTTACATTAAATTTATTACGAAAAGAGTCGAAGGAAAAAAAACATTTTTGCTGTGTTTCAAAGATATCGTTAATTTTGAGAATTCCTGCGTAACGCCAATGCTACAAGTACATAAATTTCTTATCAGACTTAATAACTTATTATTCCAGACTATCTGTTCAAGAACATCATTCTTGTTTTTTGGGTTGGAAGCTATTACGTCTTGCCAAAATGTGATTATTTCCTGATAAAAAGCTGGAAGGCATTTACTTAAACTAAGCTGACCAATGTCATAGTTACATTTGAAAAGCTCTGGGCCCCCAACATTCGCTAGAAGGGACTTCGGGATGTACTACCACGGGGCGTCTGAGTTTGAGCAAAGTCGCTTAACCCAATTTAACTTTAAAGCCTTGTTAAATAAAGAAAAGTCCTTCATCTCTAAGCCTCCCTATTGCCTTGTTTTGATGAGCGTAGTGTATTTTATCTTGGGTGGTTTGGCTATAACAAACAACGCCCGATAGTGGGCACCCTTGTCGAACACCTCTTTCAAGTAAGAAGGATTCCGACGCGTGACCATTGCTCACAACACAACTGGAAATATTATGATAAAAAAAACATAAACCCTCTGGCAGAGATGAGGGCCAAAATTAGTTGCTTCTAGGCATTTTTGAATGTAGTTCCATTCCACCGAAGGCGAACGCTTTCTCAAAATCTAAGAAGACGGCCACGCCTGGAATATCCTTATACTTAGTGTATTTCATTATGCAGGGTTTTCGGTAGTATTTGGAAGTACCGGATGCAGTGGTTCACCCGGTGGACTTGCACCGCTCGCGCCGCTGGTGTGAACGTTGAGTGCCGGAGGCACGAACTCCTAGGGGGATCCTGGGGCATGCCCCCCCCCCCCCCTCCCCGGGAAATTTGTAAAATTTGACTCTCTAAAATGCAATTTCCTGAGTTCTCTGGACCGGCATTGGTTAACCGGGAAAGTCTTTTAAGGCCTTGAAAAAAGAGCTCACAGAAAATGAAGTATTTGACTGATTTGGCAATTATAATCATCAGTTTCCAGTTGTTCGTTTTACAGTCGATTCCAAAACGGACTCCAATCGGAAAGATGAATGTCCTTTATTTTCGAAAGCAATTTCACTGATGTATATTTATAATTGAAAGCGTAGACGTTAAAAAATGAATACAAATCACCTGCTGCGCCTGGGGCAAGTAAAAAAAAAACATTCTGCGAATAAACCACTTTATGCTTTGCACACATCTCCCCTCTCCACATCTTGCATTACAGCTATAAATTGGGTTTCTTTAACAAAAAATATACTATTACTATCGCTGAGACTATTAAAAACAGGATGGTAGTCTGGCACCGAGTGACCTTGCAAAGCTGCGGCAAAAGTGCTGCACATCATTATTATTAATCATTATTCTTAGATACATAACACACTTACCGCCAACTTGTCTTTTCTTCACCGATGGCGCAAAAAATTGCTTATTCTTTTCATTTCGGTGAGATGATGTACACATGAAACGTGAGAAAGACTGATTCGGACAGATGCTTTCTGATCAAAGTCAGGGTCAGTTGTCAGCGAACTTTTCTGGTCATTATTTTTCGCTAGCACGGGAGGGGGGAAGGGACGGGGAATAATGAAAAATAATTTTATTATACATGTGTATGACAGGAATTATCTCCTTTCTTTTGTCGACTGTATGCATTACATAACTAAGATAGCAAAATAAGGGTCAAGTCTTTCTTTGGTTAATAAATGGAAATAACGATTTTCTCACTTGAAAAAATAATTATTTCGTGTGTGAACTACCGGACGTTACATGTCAAACAACTGGACGTTGCGTTCGGCGTCCGGCCTGAAACGAAACCCCTGTAAATGCTACCGAAAACCCTGGTTTTAGTAAAGCAAGCGAAGCAGAATGCTCTGATAGTCCAAAAGCCCCATTACCAGCGGTATCGCATCGAAGTCCACGTCATAATGGCGGCCACGAATTGTACGTGAAGCTCATCCAACTATGAAATCTACTCGTCTTCAAACAAAACTGATCATGAAAACCCTATCAGAGAGGAAAAAAAATAGGCACCGATTATAAGCAGCCAAGCCTTTATCAATTTATCAAGCCTCCCTAAAGGATGTGTTTTTTTGTTCCACAATGGGAAAGATATACAATTGAAGTCCTATGCTTCTTTACATTGTATGATTTTGAAAGCCAAATTTTGAAAGTTTATTATGCTTTGATAAGAGTTGAATGTTTTACTTCATTCGAAGAAGAAAACGTAAGTGCATTAAAAATATGGGCCAAAATCCGAGAAAGCAACCTAAAAGCCCCCGCGTAAAAAGCGAAAATATGTATATTCGTAGATATTGTAGGCGGTATTGGTATTGTTCACCGGGTTTCTCGAGATGTTTTGGGTAACTTGAGTAACGAGGCAGAAATATCGATATCGAAGTGTGGTACTGTACCATGGAAGGTGAGTAATTTTCCAAAATTTACATCGATTACTTGAACTTTAAAAATCAAAGATTATAGTATCTGATAGAAAATCATATTGCCTAGGTCAGAAATCGATTTTTCAGGCACAAATCGAAATTGTCAGACCGTGACAAATCAGAAGCAGAGGTGACAGACTTGGTCCACAAATTGCTAGACGCAACCTCAAAAAGCAAAAGCATAGTCTCAATATCAACATTTTCAAGCAATCTTCGATCATTTTTGCAACACTTATTCACAGATAATAATAACAAAAATCAGCGATCCGATATAATAACCTAGTTTTGTTCCTATTTTATGGTATTTCGGTTCCTTCTGTAGGTACCAGAGCACAGGTTACGTAAAACAAAAGAAACAAAAGACAGAAAACGAAACAACTCCAAATAAAGACTTGTCCCAAGTGACCAAAAATACAATGCCTTCCGGTACATGGCAGAAATACCCGTTATTTCAAGGTACCGTGGAAAGAACCACGCGGATAAGAAAGATGACGACGAAATGTTGACTTCTAGTTAACGTTCCTGTTGCTGTTTTTACTATCATATTTTCAAGGCTTTGTTACAGATACAAAAACATACCGTGCATTTTACCTTTCGACACGCCCATCCGAAAAATTGGTTTTTGCCCTGAGCGGGACTCGAACCCACGTTCTTACTGAATACTGGTCGGGCATGTTAAGCC
>NC_090888.1:25383509-25393509 GCF_036669925.1 Montipora capricornis | reverse complement strand
ACCACGACTGCCCGCCTTCGCCGTCAGTGTCGGTAACTGACCATGGCAGCGACCGACTTGGACATTTGCAATGTGAACTTGTGTCTGTGCTTGCATGTTTCCCAGTTTTTAGTGTGAATTTATCGAATTTAAATCACTTCAACAATAAAGATTCTAATTTAAATTCTATTAAAACTGGATGCGTTTTGTCTTTCTGCCAAACAAAATCGAAGTAATCGCGTCGATTGAGTTCGATTGGTTCGATTGAGTTTGGTAATCGAACGCACCAGTTCGATTAATTGAACTCACCGAAAAGTTCCAATTCGATTATGTTCGATTACTGAACCAATCGAAAAACAATCCGACGGATTGCGTTCTATTGAGTTCGATTGATTTTAAATCATTTCAACAATAAAGATTTTAGTTCATTCCGGCTTAATTTAAAGATTTTTGTTGTCAAACTGCTTCCAATACATACTTAGAGGGAAATCTTTCCGATTCATTTGAAACTAGACGTGTTTTGTCTTTCTGCCAATCAAAATCGAAGTAATCGCGTCGATTGAGTTCCATTGGTTCGAATGAGTTCGGTATTCGAACGCGCGAGTTCAATTAATCGGACTCATGGAAAAGTTCCAGTTCGATTTAAATACACCAATGACATACACATATACACGCATCCATCCATCCACCCATTTATTGAAGCTCCCCCATAGGGGCTTTTCAGCCACAATGTAAAAAATAATCAAGAATAAAAATCAACATGGAAAATTAACATGGACAATCCGGCCGATTGGGCTCGATTGAGTTCGATTGATTTTTGGTTCGGTTTTGTGCGATTGACTACAACGGATTTATATAAAAAAGCCTCTGAGGAGCGGGGGGTAGATCAGGGATATGTGCGGTGCTCGGCAGAAGTTTCTAATCTCGGTTAAACAAGACGCTCCATAAAAGCGTACACTGGGTTGCCTGTGGTACGTGTTACACAATAGTCCTTTTCACGGTTGCATTACAATGCAATCTAGCATGCACGCGAGACAATTTCGGGCTATTTCGTTTTGTAGTTTTAACCCGAAATTGCCTCCCGTCCACGTTATAATTAGATTACATTGTAATGCAAATGAGAAAAACTAACAGTGAAAAGGGCTATTGAACTGCAGGGTTCCAGTTAATTTTTTCAAGTGAGGTGTCATCAAGACCATTTGAGGGTCACCCACATGTCGCGCCAGCAGAGGCCCCTTGGCACACACGTTCACACCTTTAATTCTTTTGTAATATGCTGTCCCATTTTGACGTCTTTCAGTTTTTTAAGCTTTGGTAATAAATTCAGTTTAAAGATAACAAAACACGCTCTTGTCTGAGTAAAATTCACTCATTTCTTCTCAGATTAAGAAAAAAAAAACATTTTTTAAATATAGCTCTGAATCGAATTCTCATCGAAAGATTAATGACAATCGATCGTAAAAAGGACGAAGATTTCTGCAGTTTCTGACTTTGAGGAGGAAGAAATTGATCACGTGCTAGGCAACCATAAAGGTACACGTGATCACCTTGTGTCAACGGAATGAAATGTTAATCGTTCGTCGTTTTCAGAGTAAAACAACGTCTTTGGGTTTTTAATTGTGTTGTAATATTTAACTGAATATTTACATTTCATCTGTCGGGTCAGGAAGCATTCTTTCATTTGTCGGGTTCCTCAGAAACGTATCTATTTTGACTCCAGGGTGAACTATTTACACAATCACGAGGTTGAGCGGCCATGTAATTGAAAATGTGAACATCCATGAGATACAAAAACAGACTTGCGAATTATCGCAAATCACAATGCTGACAAGCACAAAAGCAGAAGCAGAGGGCCACTGGTTTGTCAGTTTTTAACTGTTATGTGTTACCCTCTATAAATAAAGTTGTTACTTACTTACTTACTTACTTACTTACTTACTTACTTACTTACTTACCTACTTACTCACTTACAGAAGAAATGGTTAATAAATGTGAAGTTTGTTACAACCTGAATGTTTTTTTCAATGGGATGTCAAAAGGTCAAGTGGGTGTTATGCATAATAGGGCAAGTTCGGGCGATTAAGTTCAGCGTGTGACCCGTTTCAAATATTTTTTCAAAAAAATGTTCCTGAATCGTCAAGTATAACCACAGAAGACAAGAACATCATTCTAAAAGCTTATTCTACGCAAAAAGTAGGTTCTGGAGGTAATTTTGAGATTGGAAATCAAGTTTACGGCAGACAAGAATAACATGGTTACGTATACTTATATTTAATTAAGTTAGCACAACAGAAAGACGCTTACCTTATTTTGACACAAAAATGCTTTACTATTGTCATAAAAACTATCCAGTTAAGCTCGCATATTACACAACATGATGAATTCATAAAGGCCACCTTTTCCAGCGCAATTTTTTTTTAAACAAACGGCATATTGCAAAACAAACCCTTTCTATTTCATTACGTGCGTGAACACAAGAAACTCAATCCGTGTCAAATTACACTCCGTGTCAAAAACGCAACTAAATAAATTTCCCACCAGTGTTCAGTATCAATCCGTTTACTGAAAAACCCTTTTTTTGAATTATCAAGCAATAAATGGGCAACAAGCGTTCCTTCAAATAATTTGTGACTAACAAGAATTAGTGAAATTTCCAATTCTTACCGGAAGACTGTGCAGATCCAAGTTGTTCAATTCCTTCTCTGTCTTTGTTAAACCCATAAGTTACCAGAGGATTTTCCATTTGGTTTCAGTGTTCTGCATAACAGCACACTTGGTAAAATATTAGAAATACAGCTCACTTTGATTTCGGCTCGACGGGCGATAGATTATTGTCGAAGTCCATTACTCGCCGCTTTTAAGACTCCAGATATACTTGTCTTGTTCATCCAATTGACGCTCTATTCTTGATCTCCATAAGGGTATATTTTGTTTAAAGATGCACTAAAACGCCACGCGCGTTATAATGACTTTTGACGCCATTGCAGGTTTAATAATTACATGTTCTCCTGTGTGCACCAGGGAAATTGACGCATTACCCCAGCTCCCTCAAACCTAACAAAATACGCACAGAAGACTCTATGGACAAAGACACCACTTAGCAGGGGAGTGACAGGCAAGACTTTTCCCGACAAGGAAAAAAAAATATTAAAAAAACCAAACAAACCACGAAATGAAACCCAGATTTTATTTCATTTCATATCAAAACGGTAAACCACAGTTAAACATCAATTGTCTCTATATGAACGCTCGAAGCATTGTCAACAAGGTCGACGAACTACAAGTGCTCGCTACAAACATGGAGGCCTTCACCGAGACATGGCTAACACCGGACATCAACAGCCGCGAGATCTTGCCTAATATGAACTTCACTATTCAAAGAAGAGACAGATTTGACTATAACAACAAACGTGGAGGAGGCGTCCTGCTAGTAGTTCGTAATACAGTGCCATGTGCTAGAAGGCCTAACATCGAAACCTTAGCTGAAATTGTTGTTTGCGACCTTCGCCCGTCGTGCAAGAAAAAGATATTAATGGCAGTTTTCTACCGCCCTCCTTCTTCTGATTATGTCCATTTGAAAGAATTTACGAAATTTCTGGACCAAGCTTCCAAGGCCAAATTTGATCAACTTTTGATTGTCGGTGATTTCAATCTACCAAACGTCGACTGGGCTACCTTGACTTCCTCTATCGATTGTCAGATGTACACCCTCTTTACTAATTAGGCAATTAAGGATCATTTTCTTTGGCAAGTTATAGACTTCCCAACAGGAACGATAATTTTTTGGATTTACTGCTCACAAACATTCCAGACAAGATTTCTAACATTAAAGGATTTCAGGATATTTTGAACTCAGATCACCAACTCATCGAATTTTCTATGGACCTTCGAATTAAACGCCAACCACATATTAAACGACGATTATATAACTTTAAGAAAGCCGACTGGAACGGCCTCAAATATTCACTCAGTTTAATCAAGTTAACTGGGACCTGTGTTTCGAGGAAAACGACATAAACGATTCTCTTACTAATTGGTCTGATACATTCCTCGCTGCTGTTGACCAGCACATTCCAACAAGCAAACCTCGAAATGTAAATGAGCACCCATGGAACTTCTGAATCTAATTAAAGTAAAAAACAAATTGAGAAATGTGTTTATAGTGTTTATTAAACGTGGAAGAACTCTAGACCACGATCGGTTTAGACAAGCAAGACGGGAGGTTAAAGCAATGATTAAGATGAAGAAAAAGCAATATGCAGCTAAACTGAAGGATTCGCTTCTCACCAATGCCAGACGTTTCTGGTCTTTAGTTAAATCTACGACCAAACAAAATCGGTCACCTGGCTTCTTGAGGGATAGTCAACGCTTTGTGACGAATAACAAAGAGAAAGCAGACTTACTTAACATTTTTTTTAAAATCAGTATTCAGTCCTAATGATGGTACTTCTGAATCTTACTAAGGACCATCTGTTATACCTGCTCATCATTTAAGCGAAATCCGCTTTAGGATACCAGAGGTAATTTAAGTACTGGAAGACATTGATGTAAACAAAGCGCATGGCCCTGATAACATTCCTGGTAGATTGCTGAAGGAAACTGCACCTGAAATTGCCTCTCCCGTCTGCCGTTTGTTCAACCTATCGTTGTCTCTCGGCAAGTTTCTCGACCAGTGGAAATTGGCTTATGTATGTCCTGTCTACAAATCTGATGATTCCACATTATCCAAGAACTACCGACCAATTTCATTACTGTGTATTGTATCTAAATGCCTAGAAAGATATGTCTTTAACCATTGCTATACCCTCATCTTGCCACAACTCTACCATCTGCAGCATGGTTTTCTTAGAGGAAGATCTACTGTTACTCAGCTTCTCCTGGTCTACCAAGAAGCGATCGAAGCCCTAGCCAAAGGCAAGGAGATTGACATAGCTTATTTGGACTTCGCTAAAGCATTCGACAAAGTCCCTCACTGTGCCTTGCTGAATAAGCTATCTCAATTCGGAATATCTGGGCAGCTAATAAACTGGTTTCAGAGCTATCTTTCTGATAGATATCAACGAGTAGCACTACAAGGTACCTATTCCGACTGGTTACAAGTCTTGTCCGGTGTTCCGCAAGGCTCTATATTGGGCCCTCTGCTCTTCCTTGTCTATATAGACGACATTCCTCAATGTATTAAACATGACCCTAAAGTTGCTATATTTGCAGATGATTCTAAGCTGTTTAAGATAATTGAAAAACCATCGGACAAACTTTCACTTCAACAAGACCTAACGCAGCTCTCAATCTGGAGTGATACCTGGAAAATGTGTCTCAGTATACCCAAATGTAAGGCCTTGAATACCTCTAGGAAGAAAATTCCCACAAAACGAGAGTACCATCTTAACGGGTCCCCACTGGCAACAGTTAGCGAAATTAAAGACTTGGGCATAACTGTCACCAACACTCTCCAATGGTCTCAACATATAAAACTGATCTCCTCTAAAGCAAATAGAACGATTGGCCTTATTCGTAGAGTCTGTAGAGATATCAATGATCCTGACATCAAGAAACTTTTATACTGCTCAATTGTTCGACCACAACTAGAGTACGCTTGTGAACTATGCTCACCCTACACGTCAAAGGACAAACTATTACCTAGAAAATGTTCAGCACAGGGCCACAAAGTTTATCTTGAATTATGCAAGGGATCTTTCCTACAGGGATCGTCTGTTAAAACTTTCTTTATTACCACTAGAATATAGAAGGGAAATGAAAGACTTGGTACTTATCTACATGTATAACGCTAGAGCAGGCTATATTGACCTGGGTCACCAAGACTTTTTCTGTCAAACTGTAGTTCGGCAGAAAACGCGTAATTCAAATGAATTAAATTACCAATTACCACACGCAAAACAAAATTACTTAAAACGTTCGTTTTATTACAGGTCTATCAATTTTTGGAACAAACTACCAAGGGATATTAAAAGCGTGGACTCATTTCATACTTTTAAAAGGAGGCTTTTAGATTTTTATGCTGATAAAACCCTTTCTTATAATCTTCCAAGTCGTGAGGGTGTAAGTTAATGAAGCCATTTTTAAATTAACTTGATTGTAAATAATATCATATGATAATTATTACTATTTTTATTACCATACTTTTACAATTACAATTATTATTACTATTTTGTTAATATTTATTGGGGTTGAATATCAATTGGGACATTGTCCTGTTTTCTTCTCCATTTGCTGATGTTATTTTGTACGCGCAACAAATTCAATAAAGATTCCGACAGGGTTTGGCAACCAAGTAAAAAAGAGATGCTTCCGTGAAGCATACACTGGGTTGCCTGTGGTACGTGTTACAGATAATCAGAAGGCACTGAATTGTGTGGTATTGAACTACAGCATTCCAGTCTCTGAAGAATAACAAATAAAAGAGAAGCGAGAAACATTGGCTTCTGGGCTGACATGTTGATAATTTTTAAGTTCCCTCACGACTTCTTTTCACCACAAGTTTATTAAACGTGCCCTCGGAGCATCTGACAGCTTTGTAATGCTAAAGTTCAGTGAAGTCCCCTGTACGGTGGGGTTAATATCTGGATGGGTGACCTAAGCAATATACCCCTTTATAGGACAGATACCCTGGATTCCAGAGGTTATTTTCTCGCTATGAAAAGAGCGACAAAAGAGCGACCTCTGGTACAGGTTGTTAACCTTTCTGAACATGCCACCCCAATCACGTTGTGCTTTCCACTTCCAGAGTCAACTTTTGACCCTGGAGATTTCATTGGTCGATCGACAAACCTTTTTAATAAGGATTGCCATTGATTAAGTCGAGGGGGACGATCAAACCGGTTTTTCACTGGTGTAATACAAGAAGACTATGAACGGTACAGTAGCGATAGTGACACGATAATCACAAATTCATGGCTGGCAGATTGAGGTTAATTCGTCTCATTGTTGCTGGAGGAATGTTTGCTGTTGGGTGGCCTTAGAGGGGGCGTAATCGAACAAGAACTCTGATTTTGTTTGGGAATTTGACGAAGGTGTGACTGAGCTTCTGACATCTTTACACCTCAATGCCTCGAATCATATTGAAACTGCTTTCAGGGACTCGTAAAGTTCTTTAAATTTTTTCAGTTCTAATTCTAGGACTTGAATGCAATTTTCGTATTTCTCCAATTCACGTTTGCATTTGTAACAAATAATAGTTGCGTGAAACGCTTCGACAAAAAATCAGAAACGATGTATCGCACAGACGTGAGTACTGGTGAGGTGATTTATGAATTTGTCTCCTACAACACTCCAAGTTTTTGGCAGATTTCATTGAACATTTTCGATTTAATTTTTTTGTTACGTGAGACAACGATTTACTCACTCCACCGTGAGAATTTCCCAGTAGAGTGACCGGTAAACATTGCACAAATATTTTTATCACGTGGATAAAACCGGTTTGCCCAAGTTTCTAAAATAAACTCTTACTCTGGAAGTCATTCAAGATAAATTGATTTGCATGGAAGTAAGGTTTAAACGGCCTGTACCAGAGGTTTTTCTCGCCGCTTCGTGACTCGCTCTTTTCATAGCGAGAAAATAACCTCTGGAATCCAGGGTATAGAACAGAAGCATCGGACCGAAAATACTATTAACGCTAACAAATGCGAACTCAGCAAGGTACAGATTTTGTTAGCTTGCTTTATGCAAAACAAATATTGATGCAAAAGTAAATGAATATTGATACACAGTTTTTAGAAAGAGCAGAAGGAAGTTTCCGGGACGGTCGATCGAGGATAAAATATTTACGACATGAAAACAACATTAATTTTGAACCGTGAACATAGAATATAAAAGGTTACGATCAGCGACAAACATTTTGAGAGATTTTTGCTACGTAAAAATTTTGTTATTGTACTTTTGGCTGCACAAATAAATCGCAAAACCGAAAGTGACATGGCCGGAATTCAGCGGGCGCCGTGATTAAGTTACCGCGGCATGTTTACTCTCCAAACGGTGAAGCATCTGTGTCAAATGATGGCAAGATACCGGGTTTTTGTAAGTTTTTTTTTCTGTCAAGTGTTATAAAGTTTGACAATAAAATGAGCGAAGTCAAAACAAAGATCACAATCGCCCAAACTCTTGAGGTTGACCATTTGTTTCTGCAAAGTCAAAATTTACTCTCAAAGAACCGTACGGTGTTATTTATCACCAGGTAATTCCATCATTTTGGAAATAGCAGCTACTTTATATTATTCATCGGCGTAACAATTTTTCACTGATTTTGGAGCTCATTTTGTTGAAACTAAAGCACGCTTCCAACAGACCTGTCTATTTTCGTGAACCCTTCCTGCTTGCAGAGCAATACTGAGAAAATTCTCCCATATCACATTTCAACCTTAAGCTCGAAAATTCAATACACAACATGATATTATAATTCACAAAGGCAGAAAATACCACAGAATCCTTTTCCAGCGAAAAATGTATTGAAACAAACAACATATTTGCTCTTAGAGGCGAAAACCTCTTCCTATTTTATTGCGTGCGTGAAGACAAGAAACTCAATCGTGTCAAATTATCATGTACTTCAGGTTCAAACTCTTTCCTGAAGAACCTTTCCTTTAATAATGATGCACAAAATAGTCGACAAGCTTTCTTGACTGTCACATTTCCAATTCTTTTTTTTTTTTACCTGACTTTGTTGAACCCATAAGCGAAAGCGAAAAGAAAGCGAAAGATTTTTGTCGAAGTCCATTACTCGTCACTTTTATACCAGAGAACTTTTCATTTGGTTTCAGTGTTCTACATAACAGCACACTCTTGGTAAAATATTAGAAATACAGCTCACTTTGATCTCGGCTCGACGGGCGATAGATTGTTGTCGAAGTTCATTACTCGTCGCTTTTATGATTCCAGGTATTTGTTTTCACCGCCTGCCTAGTTTATCCAACTGACTTTCCATTATTGAGCTCCATAAGGGTATATTTTGTTTAGAGATCCACTAAAACGCTATTTGCGTTACCGTATGATGACTTTCGACGCCATTGCAGGTTAAGTTTATCATTTCACTGTGTCCACCAGAGAAATCTACGCATTTCCACTACCCTCTCTATCCTAAGAAAATACGAGCAGAAGGCTCTATGCACAAAGACACCACTTACTAGGGGAGTGACAGCAAGACTTTTACCGACACGGAAAAAAAAAAAAACAAACAAAAAAAGTTAAACGAACAAATGCCATCCACTTTCCGACTGGGACTGCCATACTGGCAACCCAGTAAGAAAACAAACCAAAAAAAAACCCACGAAATGAAACCCAGATTCCGACTGGGTTTGCCAACCCAGTAATTACGTCTGCGACGCATGATACAGTCACCAAAACGCAAGAGGCAGTGAAGTATCGGCGGAATGTTGGTAGCCTATCGGTCGAACATGTCGACCGATACTCGACCGATGTATCAGTCAACATATCGACCGGCGCTCGACCGATACGTCAACCGACACATGTCGGTCGACATATCGGCTGAGTGTCTGTCGATTTGTCGGCCGACATATCGGTCGAGCGTCGGTCGATACGTCGACCGATACATCGGTCGAGTATCAGTCGATATGTCGACCGATATATTGGTCGAGGGGTGCACAAAATACACATGATCCCTTTTATATCTTTTGATTGCCTTTGACATTTTGACTTTCTACTTCGTTTTGTGTAATGATTGTATTTTACTGCTTAGGTGATAAACATTCAGTGAACGTGAAACAAATCATCTGTGTAGCTAAGATGTTCGTTATAACCTCTCAAACTTGTGTTGTTTGCCCCCTCAGAATTGTGTCGCTAATTTGCATGATAATAGCAAATCCAACATGGCGGCTATCGTGAATAAGGTCTATTTCATTTTAGGTCTTTGATTGGGTGAACAGTTGCATGCCCTGTAATGTCACTTGACAAATTTTGTTCTTCTCATCTTCCAACTTTTACTAAATGCTACATTAAACGTAATTATTATGAATGCATTGAGAACAGAAGGAGCTCCACAAATTAATTT
>NC_090888.1:25373509-25378509 GCF_036669925.1 Montipora capricornis | reverse complement strand
GGTGAGTACATTTTGTAAATGCTATGCTGTCAAACATTTCTGTGAAATTCTTCTTACTGTGGAAAGGGAAATTTGCTCATCGACCCTCCAAAATCTCCCTCTTCCCTACCTTAAAGTACCGGGCGACAGTGTCTTTCGATTCTCGACTTGATCCTCGATTCTTGCGAGGATCAAGAATCAAGGCACGACAATCGAGAAGAGAATTGAGTTGAAGGAATCGAGAAACTTAAATGAGCTTGTTGGTTGACAGATTCCTCCATAGACTAATAGCACAAACGCCACTGGGAATAAGAGTGAAAGACTGCCAAAGTTTCTCGAAGAATGTTTTTTGGGAGTAATGCAGAAAACCGAGTGACTTTAGTCCTCTTTTGAATCCAATTGCTGTAATTGGGAAAAAATCGCAACGAATGACACGTTTCTATGCAATTGTGGAGGAAAAAATTATTCTTCGAGCCATATCATCAAAGCATACTCGACAATCACGTGGACTGTAAACAATCGTCGACACTATCGGTGGTATTTCAAGTTTACTCCATAATCTTCTAATCGATAGTGCGATGTGCCCGACAATTTAGTTGTAACCTACTAGCTTGTTAGTGAGAATTACTTCGATAGTACAGTATTTCCGTATTTTAGACAATTTAAAAATGCAAAAAGTAAAAAGGTGTGTTTTAAAGCTCTACCCAAGTCAGGCATCACAGAGAGAAACAAAACATGTCATGGCTATTGATGAATACCTTGGATGCCGCAAGAAGAGTGACTGTGCTGTTGAGCGCCAGGTGTAGATTTCAATGCTGGAGCATTTCTGATGCTAACAATTTTAAGATTTTTTCCTCGTCAATCTACATGTAGCTTCCTGTCTTGAAACTGTCACGATGTAAAGTCATTGAGTTGTTATGAAAATAAAAGTTGCACACTTAACTTGATTTGCCACATCATGTCATACATACATACATACATACATAACTTTATTTCGATTCGGATTTTTTTTTAGAGTAGCAAAGAAATATGCTAGTATCTCCGAATGTAATCTAAAATAACAATGCAAATTACACAGTAACAACGATATTAAATTACAATAGCTTAGATTATAATATTACGATAAAACTAAACAAAAGTATGTAGAATGAGATAAGACATAATAAAAACTAACATATATATGACTTGATATTGTTCCTAAAATCAGTTACACTGGGTGCGGTTCTAAGTTTATCAGTTAAGATATTCCAGTATTTAGTAGCAGTGAATTTAAATGAGTTTCTGCCATAGTTTGTAGTGTTCACACGAGGTTGGTACAACTTATTTATACCTCTAAGCCCTTGGGTACTGCGTCTCAGAATAAGTAAGGATGTGATATACGCAGGTGTTAAAGCATGAAATGCTTTATAGACCATTATAAGCATGTCTTGTATTCTTCTTGTTTGTAAAGTTGTCATATTCAAATTGTTAAGCAGAGTCTCGTATGTGTTGTTGTTGTCATCAAAAATAAGACGTAGAGCCTGCTTGTTTAGCAATTCTAACTTTCGCGCGTTTCCAGCTCCGCAAAAGTGCCATACATTACTACAATATAGAAAATACGGCATGATGAAAGTTTTATACAACCTAGTTTTAGTATTACTGGATACAATATTTCTAAAACGCTTAATAACCTTAAGCTGGTTGTTAACACGATCACAGATGTCTGAAACATGTTTACTAAACGTTAATTTGCTGTCTAAGTTAACCCCTAATAAGTTAATTTGATCTTTTTTCTTAATTTCAATATCACCTACCTTAAAATTGTATTTACGACTAGTTTCTCCAAGCATCATTACTTGAAATTTTTCAGGATTAGCTTTCAATCCGTTTATCTTGTACCAGTGAGCTGCATTGTCAAGTACATTTTTCACTGTAAGATGGAGTGCTGCCGGGTCCTCATGTGAGTCATAGATTTGCTGATCGTCTGCATAGATATTTAAATTGGCTTTAACAAAGAGGAAAAGATCATTAATAAAAATGTTAAACAAAAGTGGACCAAGAGTGCTCCCCTGAGGAACTCCTCGTTTAACATGTAACCAAGGAGAGTATGTGTCGCCGATTTTCACTCTTTGCTCTCTATTCTGCAAGTAATCTTTTAAAAGATGACATGTATGGTGGTTCAAACCGTAGGCCCTTAGTTTAGCAAAAAGAAGTGCATGCGGTAGGCTGTCAAAAGCTTTAGACAAATCTATGGAAATTGTTGCTACAAGTCTGTTGTTGTCAAGGCTGTCCTTCCAGTCTTCAACCATTCTTAATAGCGCCGTTTGGCAACAGTAATTTCTACGATAAGCTGATAGGTAGTCAGAGAGGATTCCATCGAAGTGAGCTTGAAGCTGGGAAGCAAGTAGTTTCTCAAATATGTTGTTAATAGCCGTTAAAACAGATATTGGTCTATAGTTTGTTTTACTGAGTTCATCGTCTTTTTTAAATAAAGGTGTGACTTGGCCTTTTTTCCAGTTCTTAGGATAATTGCATTGTGCAATCGAGGCATTGAAGATAGAGCAAAGAGGAAAGCATAGCACTGATGCAGATTCTTTAAGCAGTCGCGGAGTAATGTGGTCGTATCCACTTGACTTGATTACTTTGATTTCTTTCAAAAGTTGCTCTATGTAGATGGTGCTAATGGGTGAGAAACCAAAATCTGTACGGTCCATGTCATTTTCTAAAATGGCTCGGACACTGGGATGATCTTGAAAATCGCCAGTGCTGTCCACAGGCTCGGCAATATCACTCGCTAAATTTACAAAATAATCATTAAAAATACTAGCTATTTGCTTTTTGTCAGTGATCATCTTATTTCCTTCTTGTAGAATGACATTATTGGGCTTATATGATTTACTAGTATGTAAGAAAGGTTGAAAAGTAGTCCAAAATTGCTTTCATCGACTTCCTTTTAAAGTATGAAACAATGGCCTTTCCCTGCAGAGAGGTGCATTTATTCCTCTGAGATTTGTAAAGAAGGTAATTTGCATCTGTTCTGTCTCGCGTAAAGGCTTTCCAAAGATGATTTCGATGACGGATCGCTTTACGCCAGTCATCGGTCAAATACGGCACTTGATTGCCTCGCAAGTGGACTTGCGTGAGTGGTGCGTGCTTGTTTACAACATCATTAAAAAGAGATTCAAAGGCATAAAGTTTGTCATTGACATCATCGAAGACGCTCATAACAGTTCCAAATGGGACCGTGTTTAAATCAGTAAGAAAACTTTCAGTGTTAAAATTTTTGAGACTGCGAAAAGTAATTTTCTGTGAGCGTGATCTCGGTGGCGATTCCCTTAGAATGGCAAATACCAGCGAATGGTCACTAATGTGCGGATTGACCACTCCAGTAGTTAATATTTTTGTTTTAGCGTTAGTGAGAACTAAATCCAGTAAGGTACTTGTCTTTGCTTTCCGAGGCATGAGCGATTGAGAGCATACTGAAAATGCTCAAGGTTTTCCTACTACACTACTATGTATAACTTCTAAAGAAATATAAATAATTTTTTCTCAAAAAAATCACCACTGAGAAGTGAAACCACTCATTTCGATGTTTCGCACCTTTCTTTCAAGTGATGGTTTTTGATTACCTGCGTAAGATTTGGTAGAGTGACCCTTGCATCAGGTTAATTGGTAAAATATTATTTTAATTACGAAAAGGAAGAAGAAGAGAAAAAGAAACATCAACATGTTGCCCTGATACGAAGTCCCAACTCGAGTTACCGTATCAGTAGTTGGATGGAGCAGCTTTTGCTACATGTACTTCCTCCTGCGATGATGCTGTTTTGGGTTCGCTCGTAACGCTTGTTGTTTTTTTAAGGAAGAAACCTGATACCAGCAAACAAGCCTAGCACCAAGATATCTTGCGGCTGAATTGACCATTACCATAATTTTCCTTCAGATGAAGGCTTCATTCCTTATGGTTTTGCATTGTAATGTTAAAAAAAGAACACACGTCCAATATACATGAACTGAGTCGTCAATTGCTGTTGACGGCCCGACTCACCGGATGTCGGGTCGTGAATTTTAAAAAGGAAGTAAGATTTACTGCCGGAAGTCGAACTGCCTGGGTCAGCTTCAAATATCTCGACGGATCGTGACGATCCGATCAGGTCGTGACGACCCGTCATTTGAAAAGTCGACCCGACTTTTGGAAGTATCAGGTGGTGAGAGAAAGAAGAACTTTGATGAACAAAGGAGGCTGTGCTGCTCAAAAATGTTGTATGCTTCGTTCTCAAAGAGTAGCGACTAAAATATCGATATACGCATAGAAAATTATAAACATCGACCAGAACAGCATTCACAAATGTTGCGAATATGTGTCCTTGATACCCTGAAAACATGCTGTTCAGAAACAGAAATACTGAGTGACTGTAATAGCGCTCCGAAATGTTGAATGCCTCGTTCTTAAAGCGTAGCGACGGAAGTGTCAGGTGGTGAGAGAACGAAAAACTTCGATGAACGAAGGAGGCTGTGCTGCTCAAAAATGTTGTATGCTTCGTTCTCAGAGAGTAGCGACTAAAATATTGACATACGCATAGAAAACTGTAAAAATCGACCAGAATTGCATTCACAAATGTTGCGAATGTGTCCTTAATACCCTTATACCATGTTGTTCAGAAAAAGCAATAATGACTGACTGTAATAGCGCTCCGAAATGTTGAATGCTTCGTTCTTAAAGCGTCGCGACATCGCCGTACACTTCCTCCAAACATCCAAGCGTAGCAAAAATTGCAGCAAGCTTCCTAAAAGCATCAAAAAATGGTGTCACATGCTTTGGAGTTTTCAGTGTCGTCACCTTTACTGGGTCAAACTTTTTATCTAGGATTTTATTGAACAGTATTCTTTTTAATAAATGGGGCTATGGGACTTTTCCCGTAGCCATTTACTCAAATTGTTGATTGGTTCCATTTTTGCGCAGTAAACATAGCTCAGGCAAGGCAGCATTATTGGGTTGTGCTCATACGTTATAGGGGAAAAGATGGCATAAAGGAAACATTTGC
>NC_090888.1:25366009-25368509 GCF_036669925.1 Montipora capricornis | reverse complement strand
TTCCCATATCATAGTTGGAGGTGTTCAAACATGACCTGAACAATCGCCAACTACATGTAGCACCCATTATTGGAATTGATCTGTCCAAAGCATTTGATAGTATACCACATAATCTGCTGTTAGCTAAGTTATCTGCCAATGGTGTTAATAGAAGTAGCTGCTTATAGTTGGAGAATTATGTCACAGATCGTTCTCAGGGAGTTAACCTTGGTGATTGAATAACCTTTAATAATTTTCTAAAATTCAAACAAACCGATAGATGAGGCATTAAAATTGCAATCTAAGATGAGACATATAAGTCCTGGCAATATTCTGAGGCTATTTTCAAGGAAATGATCTGGCCTCAGTTGTTCAAAAGGTGGGTTACGCTATCCACCGGATAAATCACGATCTAGCGGATAAACAATAGCGAAAAGCAATTGAGTTAATTCCAGTGGATAGCGCTATCCACCCTTCGAACAACCACAGGGGGCTCGCACAAACTGTGTGACCATTTCATACATCCCAGCCATTTTCCAAAAAAAATTATTGGAAAAATAGGAGGCAGGAATATAGGAGATTTATAGGATTTTAGGACAAAATTAAATATAGGAGTTCTATAGGAGGATTTTCAGGCACTAGTCACAGGTAAAATCCTTAGGTTGAAACACAATTCAATGAGTCTTGCATCATTTCGGAGACTAAGATACTAGTTTGCGATGTGGTCATTGATAAGACGATTTAAAAACAAAATTAAACAATGATTGCCAACAGTTTAATTCACAATAGTGACCAAGTTCATCAATGGTTATGAGAGTTTGTAAAATGATCACCTAAAGGGAAAATGCTTTCATCTGTTATCAAACTCTCTCAACTAATTCTTTAAGGAAATGTATGAAGATCAGTATGAGAATTTCTAAGTGGATATTGGGGCTTAAAGGGTTAACATGTTACTAGATATATATCAAGAGGTGACACATTTTGAATGAGAAACATTTAACACTTTCATTATATCTATGAACTTATCTCATCTCAACACAAACAAGGTTTTAAACGACAACACCAATACAACTGCTTTAACGGTTGGTTCCCAACTTGAAGAGTACCTAAAAATTTAGAACAAGCTCATGAAAAGTAGATAAAGATAAACAGTCATGAAAAGTCCACTTCTGCGGTGAACTTTGACTACACACAAAACTGCAGAACTGTCCAGTAAATTTCTGAGTCACAGTTTCAAATCTTCCACATTGGCGTTCATGATTTCTTGCATTTTGGATCGCTGGGCTGTGATAGAAAGGTGTTTATTATGCTTTGCTTTCTTTTAGAAACGGATCTTTGTTGCTTCCTTGCCTGCTGAATCCCTGTGTTAGCGGTACTGATCTTCTTTTGAGCAGCTTCAAACATGGCTGGCGCAAGAGATGCCTCTTTAAAATCCTTATTTTTCAAGGCAGCTTGCAATAGTGCATTGGCTTCTTTTAGGATGGTATCCCCATGCAACTTCCATGCTATCTTGCTGAGCTCTCTCTTGCCTTTCTAACTCTTTCTCTTTGCACTGTAAATCTTTCCTTTCTTTACTGAGTTGTCGTTTCTGTGCTTCCATTTGTAGTGCTTGTTCTCTCTGTAGAGTAAGCTGCTTTTGAGCCTCTTCCTTCTCCTTCCGCTCTTTCTCTAGACACATAACATAATGGACATGTACAGAACGTATCAGTTGAAGGAGTTGTTTTGTGATTGACAGAGAATCCAGACCTTTAAAAGCCTTCAGACCATCACTTGTTGAACGAATGCCATTGATCGAGGCCTCACTTAGACGAACTCTGTCATCTGTTACACTTTTCCCACTCTCGGAAAATCCCCTTTCAACCTCCGCGTTACCATGTCCAAGAACAAGAGTTGTCTTTACAACCCTCATAATCGATGCAAATTTTCTTTCACTGGTAGAATCCCTCAGTTCATCAACCTTTCTCCAAAAGTGGTCAACACGGATGGGCTTCCGTGGCTCTTCAGTTTCTATGTGCCAATCCACTGGAATGTTTTCTAGCTGATAGGTTCTCCACTCATCAGCCAGCTTGTCCAGATCAACTCTTACTTTCAGTTCTTTGGCTAATATTCTAATTGCCTTCGGGGCCCACTCTTCTGAACGGATATTAGGTTTTAGAACAATGCTGCTTCCCAGAATAAGGTTGTCAAGTGGTAGTTTGTTGACCAGATGCTTGGTGGCAGCAATAAGAAATGATTTGGCTCCAAGGACAAACTTCTTTTGCTTTTCTTCTGAAAGCTTCTTAATTTCTTGGCGGGTTTGTTCTCCTATTTCCAATTCTGAGTACGCCAAATGGTTTTTCACATCTTCTAAGCAGATCTCTGAGAGTTTTCTGGCAGCTTTATTTGCCAGAAGGTCTTTTCTGATGAACCTTCCCAAAGAACTGTCAGGAGAGTGCCAAGTTGATCATAAAGTAAGTGGACAAGAGGTTCTTCAGTCTGAAAAAACTTTAGAAAGGGGTTGAAAATGTCTGCAACAGAGACT
>NC_090888.1:25316009-25363509 GCF_036669925.1 Montipora capricornis | reverse complement strand
AAAAGAAACCAAAATTCGCAAACTCAGGCTAGTTTACAAAGTCCAGGGATGCTTGGGAACTCAGATCTCAGTAAAAAATACCATTTTTCCGGCAAACTCTACTTGTCGCGTAGGACAAGTGCTTTTGGAAATCCACTCGTCCAAGATACAAGAGTACTCGTGTCGGCCCTGCAATTTTTCGACAAGATACGAAAATGTAGTCGCAAAATCATCGCGTTGCATTGTGTTGTCAGCGATGTAGCAAAACAAAATATGAGCCCACAGTACTTGTGTTGAAAGAACGCTGAAAATAGCGAATGATATCGAAGGAATGGAGTTGTGCTCGTAACATCGCATCAAAAAATCTTCAGATTGAAAGAAAACTCATGGCGAGAAACAAAATAATTTTGTCATTTCTTCATTTACTTTAGTAAAAAGAGCAGCATAGTGGTAACTGCTAACCCTTTTGTTTCGAAAGAGCGAAGATGAAAACAAGTCGCAAATTTGCTACTTCTCCATATATTTTAGTTGCCAAGGGAAAGACTGTATTGGTCGCAATTTCAAGCCTGCAAAGTCACATACAATCAATCACACACAAAGTACAAAATACAACGAAGTTTTCTTCTTAAAGCGCAAACAGATTTTCTCACAGGCAAGCTAAAGAAGCTAAAAAGTCTGATTTTACTTTATCTTACTAATCGTTTCTTATAAGTTTGGTGCCCTGTTTGCCATAACACTGCACGGCTTGATTAGCATTGCTATACTTCTGTAGTGTTCATTGTAAAATTTGACCTTAATTTTTGAAAATAAAATTGAACTTGACTTCCTGCAAGCAAGTGTGAAAATATCCTCCCTCAGCAACAGACTCCCCGAGCTTATTCCATCTGGCTGTGGTGCTGTGCTCCGAGGTCATACATGGGTCGTGTTCAGGGGCTGAGCGCCAAGCCGGCAGCTCCTTCAGTCTGATCTTATCGAGCCGCGCCCTTAGCAATTCAGTCTGCAACTGGGAGTAAGGGCGTTTAGCAGGTCATGTCACGTCGCGTAACCCATTAAGCCTGAAAATTTTCAGGCTTGCTCACATCTTGAGTTGCTTATGTGGTGGTGATGATCTTCCTGGCTGTAATTCATGTATTCTGCAATCTCGTCCCCAGACTCCGCTTTCCTTTTGGTCAGCACCAAGAACCCAGAGTCTGACCACTTCCAATTTATGCCCAGTTCTAGTCAAGGTCCATTTTTGTAACCGTTGACGACCACTGTTGCGACACTGTTGTTTCAAATTTCTGAGCGTCCATAGATTAGCCAGAAGTCCACGATTTGCGAATTTCCTGCCTTGGAAGTGACCGGAGTCCGTGTTTTTGGTGCTGACCAAAAGAAAAGCGGACCCTGGGGATGAGATTGTGTATTCTGCAGTTCAAATGCACAGAAAAAAAATTCAAATGGTATTTTAAATTAGGTTTCCTTAGCCCACTGACTCTTAAACCGTCCCCCAATGATGAGTAAAATTGTGTGGCGTTAGACAGAGTAAAATCTATTACACGTGAGGCTCTCTCCTAGGAGTCAATGGAACAGTTCTTTTAGTGGATGTAGAGGTAGTTAACCCATTGATTCCTAAACCACTCCTTGACGAGTAAAATCATCTTGTGTTAGACAAAGTAAAAGTCTTTGTCGCAGGAGTCAATGGTTTAAAAATATTTCTAATTAACTGATTTGCATTGTTACACTGAAATAGATATTGAAAACTATATTGTTTCATATCGTAATGTTGTTATGTTTTACTTCACAGAAATGGAAGATGTTTCTGATCAACAACCAGACGGAGAAAAACTTACTTATGACCGCGATTTCCTATTACAGTTCCAAATCCATCCAATGTGTTTGCAAAAACCAGATGGTTTGCCTGATTTGGAGGTTGTTCTTGTCCAGGCTCGTGCCCCTTCAAAACCAGGTTTCCAACAGAACAGGTACTGTGCAGTGGTATTACAGGGGTATGATGGTTAAAAAAGGGACTGGGAAAGATATAATAGGCTGCAGTAATTTATTTCCAATGTATTTCAAATTTCCACTGATCTCACCCACAAATAGCTTAATAGCTCGTCAAGTGGCACCATTCAAAATGGAAAATCAATATTGGGATGATATTGGAAATCTCGAGTCTCAGATACACACACGCGTATAATGGATAGATTTTGGAAGAGAGGCGTGATTTGAAAGACTGAGAATCTAGGGTTAGAAAATTAATACAGTGCATTATATTTCTGTTGGATTTCCACGTGTTACCATCTATAGAGATTAATTTTGATACTGAAGGAGTGTATGGTAGGACCCATATTCCTGATGTGAGTTGATTTACAATGGAAAATTGAATTAGCGACACTAATGCCACATTATAGTACCAAGGAGTCTTAGCATGATTTACTATGGCTAATATAAATAATATTTGTTATCTCTAGGTATATATGGATTATTGACCAAGCTTGTTTCAAAGTGGCTGGCCAAGTTCTTTCTTTGCGTGTTTAAGGACCGAGACGAAGTCAAGGTCCATAAACACGCAAAAAGAAAAAAAACAAGGCCAATATCCAGCCATCTTGACCAAAAAAGCTTGGTCAATAAAGGATTTATTATATGAGATAAAACACCAAAAAATGATCTTTGATCTTGCGGGACCATACGAGAAATCTCGAGCGGACAAGATAGCTCCATCTTGCCTGCTCAGGTAGCCAATCACATATGTATATATTATAGCTCACATAAGCCTCTTTTCATTTAAGAATGGCGAAAGGCGATGGTGGCGAAACTACGTTTCTTCCTGCATACATGCGGCAGCGGTCAAAGGTAAGCTCTATATGTGACCTTTAACAGGAAAACAATCATACATCAACAATTTTCCGTTAAAGGGCTTAAAGTGTTAAGCTTCCATCAGTAGACTTTCCTGAAAAAAAATGTGAGAAATGTTAGGACAGTTTATTATTACTCTTTTTTTCAGGATTTGGACACTGTATATGTCCCCTGCTAGGTTTAACATGAACCCAACCCCCTAAAAGTGATCTACGTCTTTAACTGGGCCAGCCTCCAGGCACCTCTGTGGTAGTACAATGTAATTGGCGACTTAAATTAAATTTAGACAGATTGTGTCCTGATAAGCCCGGGGAGAAAATTTTATTGGATTTGGAAAATGAACAAGGTTTTGAATGTTTAATTACAAAATCCACAAGACTAGAGAATCGAGGTGCAATGATGACGGAAACTTTGATTGATATGTTACGTAGCAAGAAGCTAGAACTCTTTTAAAATTCTGGAAACTACTATCTGTCGCTAAGTGATCATGCCCTCATCTGCGGTGTTCCAAGAGAAAGGCTTAAGGGCTGTGTACAAAGATCATCGCGCAACCTACTCAGAACTTAACTCAAGAGAGCTGAGCTATCAACACTAAAGAACAGACGCCTGCAAGATGTATGCACTCTTATGTATAAAGTCAAACAAATAATTTCCAGCCTATATTAGCAACAGTATGGCCGCAATGACAGTCTGTTATCCTGCTTCTCCTGGATTTATCAGCTGCTTTCGACACTGTAGATCATGGAATATTGCTCGACCGGCTGAGTCATCGTTTCGGTGTATGTGGTCTGGCTCTCTCCTGGTTTAAATCATATCTCAGCAATAGATTTCAGTTTGTGGAAATAAGAGGGGAAAAGTCTTCACACCAGCCACTGACATGCGGGGTGCCACAGGGCTCCGTTTTAAGCCCTATCCTTTATCTGCTATACACCTCGCCACTTGGGGATATCGTAAGGAAGTATAACGTGGGTTTCCACATTTACGCGGACGACACCCAATTATACTTATCCTTTGATTCCCTCAGTGGCGAGGGGCAAGCTTCAGCCGTCCATTCAACAGAGGCTTGTCCATCCAAAATCTATGAATGGATGAGGCTCAACAGGTTAATAAAATCAAATAGCGAGAAGTCTGAGCTTTTAGTAATTAGTTCTAAGTACCGCCCTCGTCCTTTGTTTGATTCTATCTCCGTTAGTGAACAGGTTGTAAAGTTGTCGGTCTCAGCTAGAAATTTGGGTTTTATAGTTGATGATAGTTTATCTCTAGAGGAACATGTTAACTCTATTTCTAAGTCTTGTTTTACCACATTAGACGAATTGCTAAAATCCAATAATATCCTTCCGAAAATTCCACAGCAGCTCTTGTGCATGCTTTCATCACCTGCAGATTGGACAACGGCAACGCACTTTTGTACGGCCTTCCAAAATATCTGATTCAGCGGCTACAAGCAGTCCAAAATTGTGCTGCCCGCCTCGTTTCGTGCAAGCCGAGGTATGCACGTGCTACACCAATCCTCTGGGAACTGCACTGGCTGCCAGTGGAAAGTAGTATCATTTTTAAAATTTTATTATTAGTTTATAAATCACTGAATAATTTCGCTCCTGCATATATTAACAGTCTTTTGAGGAATTATAAACCTAGTCGCAATCTAAGGTCGGTTGATCAAGGTCTTCTGACGATTCCTAGATCCAATCAAAGGACCTATGGGGACAGGGCATTTTCAGTTGCAGCACCAAAGCTCTGGAATGCCCTACCCCTTGACATGTAAGGAAGAGCGGATCGATCACTCTTTTTAAATGTAAATTAAAGACTTTTCTTTTTAAGAAATATTATTTATAATTTTGTATAAATATTTTTAACTGTGGAATTGTGGAGCGCCATAGAGCAGCTAGTTTATATGGCGCTGTATAAATGCCATAATTATTGTTATTATTATTATTATTATTATTATTAACATTTTTAATACTCATCGCACTTCTTATTCTTTAAGACAAACTGATTTTAGCATTCCTGAATATAATACAGTAACATATGGTCAACATTCTCTGCACTACCTTGGACCAAAATGATGAAAAAAACTGCCTAAAAATATCATATCTGCAAAAACTTTGAACAATTTTAAAAGCACTATTCGAAAGTTTGACGTTAGCTCTCTATTGGACGACAGATGCATGCGTTGTTCTTGCTGTTCATAATGTAGTTAGTTATTAAATAATTATTAGGTGATAATATTATGACAGCATTTTATCGACAAAATAACTCTTAGATTTAATTTTAACTTTTATTTTCTTAACTTTCCTAAATCCTAGTTGAAAAGATTTTACAGTTGTACCTTTTTCTCACGCTGGGCTGCCAAGGTGCCTACTACCGCAAATGACATGACACTTTGTTGTTGTCAAACTGAATCTTATTCCGTTTGTACTTGAATTCGGGCACGGGGGAACCCTCCCGTTTCTTGCTTGCTCGTTTCCCCGTCTCCTTTATCTTGTGCTCGAGCAATTTGAGGCGCATCAAGTAGTGTTTGAGCCCAAGCTGGTACTCTTTTCTTCTTCGCTTGCATTTGAGTGACGACGAGAGCCTCCCGAAGAACGATCTTGTGGTCTTGATTCACGTCGTGCGGAATTGCGCTGTCGACTGCTTGATCGCGACTGTTCTGGGCTCGCATTTTGTGCTTCAAGGCGGCTGAGCGCTTGACTTGACATTCGAGGCATGTCAAGTCGAATTAGGAACACTTCTGATGATATTTGTAAAGATATTTATCAAAATTTCTACCACCCGGCACTTTTAGAGCTTGCACTAAGGCAGCAAAAGACGAAAACTGCATGTGCTAAGTGTGCATGTCTGTAAGCCAGACATGCGCCCCGACCCAGGCTCCCGAGCATGAGAAATCTGTTTCTCTCTTCTTTCATGCTTCAGCCAGTGGGAAACTCTAAATATTTTGGTCTCCCCAATTAGTAGAGCACTTGTGCTCGGCTATCAAGACTTGAGACTTATATAAAGTTGTCATTCATTCATTCAGAGTAAAATCTTTAAATGTCACTCTTATATTTAGGAGGGAAGGGGTTGAAGGGACATAGTTTTTGAGTGGACCTAGATGAGGTTAACCCTCTCACCCCTGGAGAGTAACCCATTGACCGGTAAAATCATCTGGCGTTAGACAGAGTAAAATTTATAAGTGTCACCACTCTTAGGAGGGAAAGGGTTAAAATGATTCACAGCTTTATTACAGTCTCTTACTTTATTGGTAAAAGTAAAGTAAAAATCTTTACCATTTTATACTCAGTCAAAAGATATAGCACGCGAGTGAAAAAACTCACCTTTATCGGGGATGTAACTAAAATTTTGTCAAGACGGTAATGGGTACTTAACAGGCGGAACGCCCAGTTGAACACACCTCTGGCGTGTCCCTTCTAACGGGGTCTGAGGGCATTTCCCTCCAAAATTTTTGAAATTTAGATTCTCATAAATGCGTTTTCTTGGATTTTAGAAGGTAAATTCAAGGCCACTCGTGATGTTTTCAGACAAAAATTATCTTGTTGCCTTTGCCTGCGCGGTGGCCTCATGGTCAGTGTGCTCGACTTCGGATCGAGTGGCCCGGGTTCGGGTCCTAGCCGGGGACATTGTGTTCTGTTCTTGGGCATTAGACACTTTACTCTCACGGTGCCTCTCTCCACCCAGGTGTATAAATGAGTACTGGCGAAAATGCTGTGGGTAACCCTGCGATGAACTAGCATCCCATCCAGGGGGGAGTAGAAATATTCCTAGTCGCTTCCTGCTACAGAAACCGGAGATAAGTGCCGGCCTGGTGGGCCTTCTAGGCTCGTAGCGGACTTTAACTTTACCTTTTTTTAAATTAAAACACGTGACTTCGTTTTAACACATGCTCTCAGTGTCTTGTGCGGATTCTGTAGTAGTAATAGCGCTTTCTTTGAATTTTCACTTGGTCCGCCAGAGTTTGATGAAGTATCTTCAGCAGAGTTGAAGACGTTGTTTATACTGAGTATCTCAGAACCACTTTTCCTCTTTTTTTTCCACCTACACTTCAGCTTATACATGTGTATGTTGCCTGACACGGTTGAAATACACAACTGCAGGTTTGCATTATTTCACATACACGAAGTAGAATACTGCTGGCCGGTGGGCTTTTTATCAAACACACAAGATCTTTTAAGTACCCTTTTAATGAATCAACCTTTGGGACGTTTCTACGGCCAGTCTCCATCAGTACAGTTTTAGAATGTAGTACATTCTTTTTTTCAAAAATTATAAAATAGAGGACAAATCCAAAAAACTCAAATTACTTGATCTTCTTGGTTTTCACAAACCTCATAAACATTTTGCTTGTGTGGGGAGTCGTTTACCCAGTGAAAAACAGATCCACATATTGTGCATTTTGTACAATTCCCTTATCTGACCAATGGAGTCGTCCCCTTTTGTGTATTCTTCATTTTCTGCATTTTTTCGCCGCTAGAGCTGCGGTTTAAACCAGATCTTTTAGTTGAACTATGATGTCGACTGCCGGACTTTGTATAATACACAGCTTCCTGCTTAACTGTGATACCACCGCCACTTACAAAACTGTCTGAATGCGATGAACCTCCAAAAATTTATTTAAGGGCATATTACATCAAGAGAATCAAACTTTAAATCCTTAGCTGCAGTTAACACCAATTGCCTATCCATTTCTGATAGACCAGCACTGTTGAGGAGTTTGAAACTTAAGACAGCATTGGGCAATGACATATCAGACTTCTTGCAAAGATCATACCTCCTTTCAAACTTGATGATAAAGCTGGACATGTCTTGTCCTTCTTCTATGTGATATTTGTCAAATTTGGTGTAGTTTTCAGACGGTAAATTGACAAAATCCTGAAAAAATATCTTGTCCAATTCTCCAATAACATGCAGTTTGCATTCCATTTTTGTCACTCAACTTTTCCACATCAATTTCGACTGCTTTTGCTTGTGCTTGTCCTTGCAGTGATAAAGTAACTGCAAGTGCCTGTTTGTTCTCGCCCACATCTGTCATTCGGCTCCAAATTTCCAACTCATTTTTCCCATGTCTTGTACGAAACTCCTGTTGCAAATATTGGCTGATTCTTAAAAGTGGAAGCAGCCATCTCGTCTTAGTAATTGAATCCTCAGTTAGCACATATCCAAAAAAACCAAAAGTCATATTTCTGCCAACAAACCTCAATCCCATCATCATCAGATACCCTGAAATTCTCACAGGGTAAAAGTCTCTGCTTACGAGCCAGAAAGCCCATCAGGCCGGTTTCAGTAGCATGAAGCGACTAGGAGTATTTCTACTTCCCCCTGGATGGGGTGCTAGTCCATGGATGGGATGCTAGTCCATCGCAGGATTACCCCAGCATTTCGCCGGTACCCATTTATACACCTGGGAGGAGAGAGGCACCGTAAGAGTAAAGTGTAGGCCACCGCGCCTCATTCTCACAGGTACTTTATCAGAAGTGCTAGTTAGACCGAGCTTAATAATCAAATTATTGTGGCGAGACATGTAACCGGAAACTCAACAGACAAGTGGGCAGCTGCTGAGAAAAGACTGATTTTCGGGCTGATGGTTTTTCTCACCCTCTCTTTCCTGCGCTCCCCATCATTTTGTCACCTGGCCCAGACCTATCCCACATGCTTCCAATATGGCTTCTGATACGTGGTTTTGCCGCAACAAAAACATCTACCGCCTGCAAGCAGGCTAAGTGGAAACTTGAACTTCTGAATTTATTATTTCCATTGAGCCCTTCACATGTTTGAGGCCTTGTGATCCCTCACTGTCCGCTAAGCAGACAACAAAGGAATTAACATTTGATGTTTTGTGGACATTGATTGCAAAGGTATAGTACTTAGTAATACTTAGATGAGTTGTCACACATTGTGAACACCAATACACAAATTTTAGCTGAACTACAGCTGTATGTGCTATTACCATGACAACACAATATGCTGCGTTGAATATTCACTTCATCAACTCTGGCGAAATATTCATGTTCCAACAATATCACATTGTACAGTACAGTGTACATGGTTATTTCACCAGCAATGTCCAAGTATTTTTTGAATCCAAAACTGTCAAGTCAACAACACATATTGCCTTGATGGAAGTAATTTGTAAACATTGTTGGGATGTTGGTTTTTAACTGTTAGAAAGCTGTGTAGGCCATCAACTATTTGTGGATACGTTTTGCCTATTTAATGAACAAATTTATTTGAATGTACACATTTATTTTCTACATCACATCTTTTTTTATAGCTGATTTTCAAAAAAATAATGCTAAAAAAATAGGGAAACAGCTGTGTCATTGGGCCTTAGAGTTTTAATAATTATTATTGGGAGCTTCTTCAAGAATTCCCTTATTTTCTGGTCAAGTTGGCAGCAAAGACTTGCAGCTATTCTTAGGAGATTTGTGGGAGGCAATAGTGATTTTAGTCTCCTACATTAAATTAAAAGCGTGGTTACCTTCCATCTGGTTGCAATCTGCTTCCACCCTAGTTCATAGTATTATTTTCTGTTCATTTCCAGAATAATGATAGAAGCATGAGAGGTAACCGTGGGCGAAACGTGCAACCCAAAAAAGTAATTGAATTCCCAAGTGTGCAGCAAAAACCAGATGTGAGTACTGGTAGATGTATTTAAGTACTGTCTGCTGAATCTTTTTTTAATTGCAGCCACCTTGAATGGCAAAAAGTAGAGGTCTCTCATTAGCTTCTTTTGTTTGTCATTTAGCATTTGTACATTTAGCCGTTGTTATCTGTCTCAAGAGATTGGTTGCAAACCACCTATTAAGTGAACCTATGATCATCTCAGTTATGAATGCAGTTTTAGCAATTGCGTAGAGAAGCTTGAAAAACTCAGGATCTCAATGGCTTCTTCTAGCTCAGTTGATTGGGGCATCACACCGGCATCGCGAGGTCTTGGGTTCAAACCCCGTTGAAGTCGTGAATTTTTGAGGCCTCTCTACACAATTGCTATTATTGTGTTCATAACTGCGAGGCTCGTAGCTTCACTTGGTTACATATCCGCGGTTCAATATGTGATTCGTTTCATGTATCATTTTGTTCGTTAAACTGCTTATTGTTTTATTTTATGTTATGCAAATATCTATCCCTCCCCCCCCCCCCTCCCCGACCTAGTTAAATGGCCTTTCCAGGGGTGGAGTGGGAATTCATTTTGCCTGATGTTTCATCATGGAGGGGTATGCTCCAATCAGGGTTATTGTAATGTGCCTTATAACTAACAAAAGAATCATTGTAAATGTTTATTTTACCTAAGAATTTTTTTTGGGATTTATAGATGTAATTTAATTTTCAGACTATCAATGTCAGAGGTCATTAATTGTCCAGTGGCCTGTCTCTTATTTGGCATCAACAAAACTGCTCTGCCATGAAAAAAAAAATCCAAAACTTAATGCAAAGCAGTTTGTGAAATGGTCTCATGGATAGAGTCCCAGGGGTTAACATTAACAGTTGCCTGATTGCCCGGGGCAACCAAATGGTATATTCCTTTTGTTTTTGCTACAAGAACAGATAAATCACGAAGTGTACCATATGTAGATTTATATTCTTGATCTCACTGCACTGCTGAAAACTTGACATTTTCAAAATCACAACACTACTATTGTCTGATGCGACGAACACAACAGTTAGTGTAGACGGGTTGACTAGCAAACTGTTTGAGTTAACACCCAAAAGAATGATCATGATAGCGCAAAATTGCTATTCTAGTTTTGTAAATATAGACTGAAGGTACTTTTGCTTACCTATTGCAGAAATGATGAGCATTTCAAGTTGAGTTTGTTGGTTCTCTGCTCTGCCTCGAGAGGTTTTCCCCTCTCCTCAGAAACTAGCATTAATTTCGATTTGATTTGTCCTGATTTCAGTGAATGATTAATGCTTTTAGGAATAGACAAGAAGGACATTGGACATCTCGTAACACGTACACAATGTACATAGATTAGAAGGTCACCAACGTAATATTCCCATGCACCGTATTCAAGTATTTCATAAAGCGCTTATCAACAGTGTTTAATTCAAAGTACCCATTCCAAATAGTGCTGATCTACATGTACAAGTATTTACTGCGTTTTTCATAGTTTTGGGGAATTCATCCTCAAGCGCCAATGGCCAAACTGCGCTTTGGCTTCCATCAGTCAAACTTCTGACGCCAACCACGGATGACAAAATCAACTTATGTGTGATCAACCCACCAATCAGCATCTTTGGTTCCCACGGCACATTCGTATATTCAAATGCGACGCCAATCATAACCATAATGGTGTTCGCGCTGCAAACTAAACAAAAACTCCAATTTACTTTCCAGAGGCGGAGTTTATCTTCCCCCCTATGTTTGGAAATTTGATTGATGGAAGCCAAAATGCAGTTTGCTTGCTTCGATGGTCTAGAGGTTATCAGTGATGCAATTGTCACTTATGGTCCAGGTTCAACCTTCTCGGCCTTTAAAAATCTTGGAACTTAATAGCGTGCTTTTTCAAATTAAATTGACAAGAACATTTTGAAGTATAGAGTTAACTTGATGTAACTGAAGTGAAAGAGGAAATGCCCTTCTTGTCTATCCCAAATAAGGCTCACCTCAGTGAATTTGTAGTCTCCCCAATTAGTAGAGCACTCATGCTCGGCTAAATAACTTTGAGACTTACAAAAAGAAATAATAATAATAATAATAATAATAATAATAATAATAATTATTGTTGTTGTTATTGTTGTTATTATTATTATTATTATTATTATTATTATTATTGTTGTTGTTGTTGTTGTTATTATTATTATTACTATTTTATTTATCTTTTTAAAATTCCCCGTGGTACCACATTTCAGCACTCTGCTTTGTGAGCATGGCTGTTTAGCTTTGAGATTTGTTTTGCCTTGGCTAAGGCCCGGGTCGTACCAGAGTGAATTTTGTTTACAAGTTATTAATCTGTCGCTAAAAGATGAGAAGTAAGTGCGACCACACGTTCGAACAAACTCTCCAATTTTTTGCAGCGTGCCAAAATATATTCTGCCAATCTTCAAAGAAGCCGAAGTGCTGCCTCTGAGGCTACCAAATGTTGGCAACAGAAACAGTTTTGTTTGTTTTAAGCATCAAGCTGTCATTCAACCTATTTGTGTACAGTAGGTCGTAAATCTTAAATTTCAGTGGGAAATAGATCATTGCAATTTCAAACGCGTATATGGCAGGGCAAAATAACGTTTTTTCACGATCTCTCTGCAGTTTTTACAATGGGAGCGGCAGTGTCAAGATCGAGTTCCCCTGGTTCGTCTATTTTGGTGATTGAAAAGCCGAGCTATGTTGTAATCTTTCCAGAGCCAAGTGAAAAGGGAAAAAACGAGATCTCCTTGATGATGGAACTGTTTATATGATTGATGTTTGCATCAATCACTGATGTTTCGGAAATGATAATTTCCTTAAATGCGACCCGTTAAAAAAATTTGGAACACTTTTCAAAAAATTATGGCCAAAATTTTTGATGATATAAAAATTTAATCTAATGAGACCCGGCCGCAAGTCTTTTGGGCTACGAAATTCTTTGTTGGGCGAGTAGAATTGGAAGCTTCAAATTCAAACCTGTAAGCTTAACCACCTCGCGACCAGCAGCCAATTTGTGCTACCTTGTGCAAATTTCCTGTCCTGTTGGAAGGAAAGTAAATATCGTATATTGTTAACATAAAAGGGGCATTATGACTGTAAGGAATGATGCTATTTATGTCGTCGACTTTGACCTCCTCGGGTCAATAGATGCATTCAGCCAGAAAAATGAGCCAATCATAGATAAGGGCGGAGTAAGGATAGGTCTAGTTAAGGGATTGCAGTCTTCGTGACTGGCGCTCTTAGCTGTTCCTTCACGGACTAAACTTGGATTATCAAGATTTTTCCCTCCCTCCCTACCCTTGCTCCGTCCTTCTATTTCCTTTCTTTCATTCTTAGGTGTAGGCGTTTTTTCTCGCCCCACCTTTGCTGAACATGGCTTTAATTTGCTGCGATTTTTATTGATTTCGTTGATGATATAATAAATAGCCACGTTGGTGGCCGAATAACGCCAACATGTTTGTAGTTGTCTTTTTTGAGGTTTACATGTCTCAGCAAACTTAGTGCGACCACTTGCAAAGTGCACGGTTTGCTCTAATTACCAATATTTTATATCAAGGCCGGGGAAAGGTGTCGACATAAAATATATTTATGGAGTTGGACTTTCGTTTTAGTGCAATTAAAAAAATCCGAGGTTAGGGGCTCTTTAAATCCTCTAGATGTCAAGCAAAGTCAAAATCTTGACCAAAGCCTGTTAATGCAGACACAGTATTTCTGATTGTCATGAATGTTTTTTATATCTGCTGCTCATAAAATTATTTTGTTCTCTGAACACATTTTTTACAACAGTTAAAGAGAGTTGACAATAGATGGGTGAGACCTACTGAAGCCTCTAAAGGTGGAAATGAAGAAGAAACAAAGACAGAGGTATTTTGTGTACAAAGTGTTGTCATTTTTTGTATACTATTTTTAACATCTTTTGAAGACATGTTGCTCGTTTGGGAGATAAGTGGCACTTAGACAGAAAACACTGACTATGTAGTTGACTCACCTTTCACCTACATCATTCCAGTAACGAAGTAACTGATATCTTTTGTTTTTCGAAACCATATTTCAAACTTTTGGTTTGATTTTTGCCCAAAGATCCACTTATAATCGATTCAAAAACATGAGTGACATAACTTGGAAAAACACCTGGCAACCAAGGTCTAAATGCAGAGAGATGTCTGGGCAATGAGTCATTTTCTATATACCGATACACACACACAAAAGGGTATCTAATGTTATTAATGTTTAAAGGTATAATGCCTTTTCATATTTAGAATAAGTCTAATTCAATTCAGTGGTTCACAGTGACCACTTTTGTAGTGATGTTTGGGAATCTTCGACATGGAAAAAAGCTTGAGGCTCAGCAGGGGCAGGATAATCCTGTGGATAAATTTGCTGTGATGGTGGTGAAAGAAAATGAAGCTGTCAGTCATTTTGCTCAGGTTTTCTCACGAATTTCTGAATATTTTCTAGCTTGTGATGGAAAGATGAGGCTGTTTATGGAGGAATCAAGATTTATTGTCCCTGGGAGTTTAGCTGTTCTAATCGAAAAGCCTGAAATAACAATAACCACAACCAGGTTTTCTGAGTCCGCGAGACTGAGCACCCCCACTAAACCATTGTTTTAACGACAGCAACCTGGTTCAGGTCATTGCTGTGTGAGGTCTTCCGTTCCAATCGCACAAGCATTTGGAAATTGCATGAGCTCTTAAAGAGCAAGACTCTCCGATGAAGAACCTAAGGCACAAGCTATAATTGCCTCTTTAGGAGCCACAAGTCACTTTAAAGCAGTGACCATCAATCATGTCATTTTGTTTTACTGTTTAATTTTATTCCAGGAACTCTATCGTAAAGTGAGAAGTATCCTGAATAAGCTCACCCCACAGAAGTTTCAGACACTGACGCAACAAATTAGTGAATTAGAAATTGACACTCTAGAGCGTTTGGAAGGTGCAAGCGATCTTATATTTGAAAAGGTTTGTACTGTAGTGTTCGTGTAAAAAAAAGTATTGGCCCTTAAATGATGGCATGTTTATAACTAGACTACAGTATATTGGTAAAGCCTTCATGTACTTTGCCGCTAAAGTTTAAATAAAGCCTTGAAAGCAAACGAACATACCATAACACGGAACCCGGTGAGGCCATCACATCATGCATTGCGCACAACCATTTCACGTGGTTTATTGGCAACCATGAACAGCTGTTTCGGCCTTGTTAGGCCTCATCAGAATTGCATAGCCAGTTTTTATCCATCCACGGTTGCCAATTGACCAGTTGAAATGTCTGTGCGCATGCGTGACGTGTTGGCCACACCGTATTTGGTGTTGTGGTATGTTCACCTTGGTTTTTCACTTATATTTTTAATGACTAAGGTTGCCTTTCACCAGCATCAGAAGAGTTGTGTTTTACGAGCAATTACTGCAGTTGAAGCCTTATTATCAGGAAAGGTGGAGTGAAATGTGACTATTTAAACAATAGAGTGTTTCTGTCGAGGAACTATCGGCTGATAGTTGCTCCGCGGAAATTTGATGTTCTTAAAACAAATATTTGCCCGAGAAGCGAAGCTTCGAGAGCAAATATGCTACTTTTAAGAACATCAAATTTCCAAGGGGCAACTATCAGACCGATAGTTCCGAGGCATAAACACTCTATTGTCTTTATTGTTCACTACTAAATTTTCTTCCGCGCGCCGGATCAAAAATCATGTTGAATTATTTTCAACTTTATTGGACGAAAGCCGTGTCAGCCAATGTAAAATTTGAAAAAGAAAACAAACAAAAACCCTCTTAATACAACTTCGATTGTTTATTTTCCATAAGGCCGCTTGTTTACAGAGGTATTTTCAGCGGACGACTACTATCCATCCGGGTATTTTCCTCGGACGGGCACTATGGGCTGATAGTCTCTCTCCGCGGACGAACACTATTGCGTCACGTGATCAATGTAAACCAATAAGAATCGGAGAAAATTTAGTGGTGAACTATAATGAGTAATAGTAATTGACAGTCAGGAAGTGCCATCAGAGATCCTGGCTGGAAGATGTGACGTAAACACGAGATCTTTGAGCTCTTTGTAATGAGGTCCAAAATAATGAACTTTCTATCTTATTCTGATTTAACTTTCTGACTTTATCCTATATGATCGAGTGATTCTCGATGATGGATTGTTAAAATTTTCAGGTGTTTCTCTGCTTAATTGTCATTAGTTCAATTTTCTACTTCACATCTTGACTCTGACAATGTAATTTTAATTGATTTTGGGTGATGGATGAACTCTGAGATTTGTTTTTTAGACCAATAGGAGATGAATCACCCAATTTTCAGTCACACAGGATGTGGTTTTGGTAACGAAAAACTGCACCTAACCTTTTTCATGTTCTGTTTTTGTTCTTCAGGCCATTGATGAAGCCAACTTCAGTGTTGCCTATGCCTACATGTGCAAATGCCTTCTTAACGTATGTAAAATCGTAACATGCATGTCATAATTATTTTATTTAAAATCCTAATTGGAAAGTTCTATGCGTGTGGGATAAAGTTGCTTGCAAGTTTGTTTTGGTGGGTTGCCACTTTTTTGCAAGGTAGGTTTCGTTTATTTCGTACGCATTCAGGTTCAGTTTGCGTGATTTCTCAAGGCCTTTTGGATTGGGGGGGGGGGGGGGGAGGGGGAGGGAGAATGGGGGGATTGGAGATATGGCCGTTTGTGCTGGAGTATCCTCTATGCTCTCGGAAGAGTGCACAGTTGTCAAGAATTGCAAATTATTGTTTTTCCTCCCTCCCCCACTCTTTTTTTTGTCTACCCAGATGTATATTTGGATCATGCCATTTTGCTCAGCATGACACAACGATTCATCTGCGAAAAAAACCTTGTGGGGGTTATAGGCACTTGAATTTCTGTTACTGTTACTATTCTTTGCAGAAAAAAGTTGTAGTAGAAAAAGAGGGGGTAAAGAAAGATGTTTCATTCCGGAAGATTTTGATGAATAAATGTCAGAAGGAGTTTGAGAGAGAAAAATCAGTGGAGAAGACTATTCATGAGAAACTGGAAGACCTCACAAAACAAGGATTGAGTGTGAGTACTACTGCACAATCAAAATGTAATAAAAATTTGGCAGGTTACCGTTAGTGTTGCTTGATTGTGAATTGTGTCGGGTAATTTCATCCAAGTAGTTTGATTGCAGTGAGGAAAACAAATAAAGCTTAGGGAAGGTTGACCTAGTATTTATTGGGAAAGAGGATTGGATGTTTAGAAAACGACTTGTTGGGCGTACCACCTTTGACCAAAAGTTCTTTAAGACTCAAACATTAATTCAAGCTCGGCAACAAATAAACCTTTTAACAGTTATTTTTTTAATTAGGGTATTCTTGTGGTCTGGAATGGGAGCAAGTAGAGTACCTAACATTTTCTTTCGCTCTTAGTCGACGACATAACATATTATAATTTTGTTTCCCATTTAGGAGAAAGAATTGCAGAGCAGAAAAAGAGACCTTCAAGATGAAGAACACCAACAGAAACGACGGACTTTAGGGAATATTCGGTTTATCGGTGACCTTTTTAAACTGAAGGTAGGCATCTCAGAAGTGTCAGCTCAATTTTTGGCCTGCGAGTATTCAGAACTACCTTCGTTTGTATGCGGTAAAACTTGTTACGTAAATTAGTTCTTTAGAGGAAATTGTTTTGCCGAAGGAATATGCAACTAAAATCAATTGTAGACTTATTAGTAGGTTAACTTCATTCTGTTCTCCTAATGCTCACTCTAGTTCGGGTATCCTCCCCGAGAAGAGACGGCGGGAAGTGTGAGCGATAGATTGTGTCTGTGACGTAAATTCAAGATATAATTTATGCGAAGTTGATAGTTGCGGGGGAATGGCAGTAGACATCCAAAAATATTTATTTTAATTTTATTGGTATTTTAATAAAACTTTAATTACATAAAAATGGCTAAAACGTGTGTGCGAAGTTTCCAGATGATGCGAGCTTGAGTTTATGGTCAAATGATCAATGTGAGTTTGAATTCACCCGGCGAATCATATACAAAATCTTTGGCAGCTTCAGCTCTCAGTCGACCTCATCGGCGCCCTCGTTCTGCCACCAATAAACTCAGATGCAATTTAAATTGATCTTGAGGAACTTTGCTTCCTCTTACATTAGCGAAGTCTGAGGATAAATTGCAATAGCAATGGATTTGAAAGCTTCTCGAACACTTTCCGTTGTCGAAATCTTGGATGATTCCCACCATAAGGCGCTGTAAAGCTTGCACAGGCCGGGCCAAAGCATACCATGAACCAAAAAATGTAATTTATGCCTGCTCGATTTGTGCAGGCCAGTTTCTGATTGGCGGAGATTAAGCTCACCTCAGGCGTCCAGCCGTGATTCGGGAGTGAGCGCTGACTCATTTCCTGAAACAGCGGCTGGTAATCCAGCCTGCTCCACTCTGTGCATGTTCCTTAGGAGCAATGGAATAGTTTCAGACGATAACAATCTAGAATTTGATTTCAACAGGGACCATGGGATTGAATTCCTGGGCTCCCTACTTGATGACTTGGTAGAGACAAGATTGAACCCTTCTTTTAGCTATGATTGGTGCACGTCTGTGAAAGGTCTCATTGGCCTCCTAATTACGAAGGTGTTACTCGTCTTGGAGCGCTCAACCTGCAATAATTTATAAATCAAGTTAAAACGCTGATCATCGCAGCTGTTAACGTCATTTGAGCAATAAAGAAAGGAGGCCTGAAATTTTCAGTCTTTCCTTTCGTTACTGCTCAAGTAACGTTAATAACTGCGATGAACAGCCTCTTAACTTGATTCATATCTCTACAGTTCAAATATATATGGCTTTCATATATTTTAGCTTTCGTCAATAATTTATTCAGTGAAAGTGATATGTTTTCTAGCGGAAGGGGCGACACGGGAAGCAGCGATGGTTGGTCTGAAAGGGGCAGCACAATCCTTTTAGATGATCATTATTTGCCTTTAAAACGGTTGAGATATGCATTGACTTGACTTGTGGAGGCTCGAAAGGGTTTTCTCTTGTCAACAGTGGGTGTGTAATGGTGAGAGATTTAGGGCCTGATTACATGGTGAGTTTCAGCCCGGGCTGAAATTTGGTTGCGATTACATGCTCAATTTCATCGCAGGTGCAAAACGCAGATTTCCATGGGAAAATTTACTGAGATGCGAAAACACAATCGATGTGCATGCTCGCGTTCCTTTTTTGGCTTGGGTTGAAAACACTATAGCGATTACATGGACTTTTCAGTCCGTTTGTCCAGACTGAAAGTCCTGGCCCGTTTTCAGAAACCAGGCAAGGATTTTCAGCTCTCAGCTGAAACCCTCTCCAAGGAATCGCCACTTTCATTTTAAGAGGGTGTCTTTCAGAACCCGGGCTAAAATCTCAGCCCAGTTAATCGGGCTGAAATTTACCATGTAATAAGACCCTATAAGTCAGTGTCAATCCTTTGAAAACTGGGAATAGCTTGCTTGACCAGTTTCAAGCACAATTATTGGGGAAAACGTAAGACTTTTCAGAAACAGTCTTGGTTATGAATGGTAAAGTGAAGTTCCAGATATACACAGATGAGTCGCAGAAAAATTAAGTTTATGTAAATATCGTATTGGTCTTGTGAATTTGGATACGGCATACTAAGTAAAGTTAAAAAATGCTTCTTGGGAAGTGCGAACTTACAATCCTGGTCAAAACTGTTGGGACAATTCCCGATTTTCCCCCTCCCCCCATTACAATTTTGATTTGTCACGGCGTCCGAAATCAAGATCTGTTCATCGATCGCTCGCACGTTTCAACATTGTCTGGGGGGAAGGGGGTCGCGAAAAAGGCAGCAAAAGAAGAACGCGTGTTGCTTATATAATGATAAAAGCATGTACAGTAAATTATCTACTTTTCACCCAAAATTTGACGTGTCCCGAAGTCTTTTGACGTGGATTGTAGGGTATTAATGCAAGAGGTGTTGTTGACGTCAAATGGGTTAGTGCCACAAGCAAGTGAAATTGAATTTTACAGATGCTGACAGAGAGTATCATGCATGATTGTGTTGTGAAGTTGCTGAAGAGTAACGATGAGGAATCTTTTGAATGCTTGTGCAAGCTTCTTGTTACCATTGGAAAAGATCTGGATCATGAAAAGGCCAAGGTAACTATAATTGTGTCCATGATTCTCTTGGCTATTACAGTGCCTATGGCTATCACCACAACACACTTTTCCACTTTATGCATTTTCCGATATCGTCGAAAATACATGTTTTTAGAACCTTTTTATTGAAATTTCCCTTTTTTATTGGCTTTGAAACACGGGAAAAGTGGTCATACTTTGATCCATAAGCGAGCAATGAAGGGGAATGGGTTCGATACCGAATTGACGTGAAGGACTGCTTTGGCATTGAGATAGTTCTTTGAAAACAGCGATGCAAATTAATTTGTGACTTCAACCCGGTATCGAACCCATTCTCCTTCATTGCTCGGTTTTTGGATCAAAGTGTGACCACTTTTCCAGTCTTTCAAAGGCAATAAAGAAGTGAAATTGCTTTGAAAAGGTTCTAAAAATAACGCAATGTATTTGGGACGATTTCGGAGAAAAAATAAATTGGAAAAGTGTGTTGAGGTGATAGGCACTTTAAACCACGTCCTCCATCTGCCTGGAGATTTACATCCATTTGAGGGTTTACTTGGATTTAGATTATTAAGGCAATTCCCTTGATAATGACGTAGTATCCAGACGTTTTTCAAACTTGGCACAATTGATATTCATGCACAACAATTCAGAAAGTGCAAGAAAACGATGGGGTCACCATGCTTGTTTTCGTGCTGTATGCCCTTTATTTTAAGCGTTTTTTTTTTACTGAATTACCCGTGAAGCGTTCGAAACTTAATTATCAACCAGAAAGAATGTTGTTATATGGGTAAAGCTACTGAATATTACTGAAAACTTGAGCCTGCTTGTTTGTCCGGGCTAAAATCTTCATTTAAGTGATTTCAAATTGCTCAGTCTTTCAATGCAATGCAAGCAAATTGGACCGCTACATGATCACCTCAAACTCAGTGTCTGGCTTCAAATGTAGTTTCACGGCATTGATATCTGTATAAATACAGAAATTGCACAAGTACTTGGTCAGACGCGATCATCGATGATTGGAACACGTTTCTCGGTTTTTTTTTTTTTCACTTTTAAAGGTTTGAAAACAATTTATTTGAAATGGCACTAAATATTGTAATTTCCCGGATTTTGCGGAACAATTTCAACTACTTGAAAGGAAAGTTTGCTCTTTGCTTAAAGTGCAATGCAATAATATTCACTCAAAAGACGAGCTTGTTCACAAGCTATCGACAGATTTGCAGTTTGTGATGAAATGGAGTTCATATGTCGAACAACGGATGGCTTTGTGGACTTAACTAGGCAAAGAGATGGCCTTTCCCAAGCAAAATGGACTAATGATTTACGAACGATTTATGGACGATTTTGTACGTTATCAACATCGAGATTATTTCGAGGAATGAACAATTGGATTTCATTTGGCAAAATTCACATTTTCGTCTCGTTTCAATTACCGGAGCAGAAATTACGTAAACAAGAGGAACAAGAGACATCACAAATGACCAAAAACACATTGCTTTCCGGGACCTGCAGAAAGACCCGTTAAAAGTTCTTGGGTTACTGGTCAATGCCCATGGGGAAATCTTGTACGCTACACGCATGTACGCTATGCGTGCCTTTTTTCGAATTTGTTTTCATGGCACATGGCATTTGGGACCAGCAATAAGGTGTTAGTTGCTGAACACATTTTTATCTTTTGCCTCCAGCTAAGGGTTGATCAGTACTTTGCACAGATCAACAAAATCATTTCGGCGAGGAAAACGTCTTCCCGTGTGAGATTCATGATGCAGGACATCGTGGATTTACGGAGCAATGGCTGGGTGCCTCGTCGTGAACTCAACAATCCCAAGACAATACATCAGATCTATCGAGAGGCTGCCGACCAGGCTAAGAAAACTCAGATGGCTATTCAAATTGCTAGGCAAGATAAGAGATTACGACAAAGAGGTGAGGATACAGTGAAAGAAAACCCGTACAGTGTAGTTTTGTGATGTGTTGAAAGAGTATCCTCCAGACACCCTAATTGTTTATTTATTTATTTTATTTATAACAACTTTATTTGTAATAATTAATACAAAAAGGCTGCCATCAGAGAGGAACCGAATCCTCATGTAAGATGACCCCCTAAAAATATCTACAAAGCTATCAAGGAAATATAAGTCAGATAAAAACTATTATAATTTAAGGTGAAATATAAAAATATCACTAAAATCTATTTACAAAGAAGTTATTAAAATTATTTAATTATCAAAAAAATTACGTACTAGTTAAAAAGTGTTCTATTAAGCCCTTTTTAAATTTTGACAAGGAATCGGCACATATTAGAGAGTCTGGTAACGAGTTCCACTTATCTATATGTCTATGCCAGAAAGAGAACTTTAAAATATTAGCTCTTGAAAAAGGTTTCCAAATCTTCTTACTATTTCTTGATCTAGTACTAGCACGAGAGAACGATAAATAATTGTCAAGCTTAACTCTCGAAAAACCATTAATAAACTTAAATAATTGAATTCTCGATAGAAAATCTCTACGGGACTTAAGTTCCGTCCAACCAAGGTATTGCAGGCGTTCGGTATAATCAATAGGTCCATCAAGGATCCAACGTGAGACATTTCTTTGGATTCTTTCAAGTTTGTCTGACAGGTAAGTTTGATGTGGATTCCAAACGGGACATGCGCATTCGACAATAGGACGAACCATTGTTTTGTATCCAGTTATTATTGCTTCAGAGCACCTGCCAAATGTGCGTTTGAGTAAACCCAAGATCTTGTTGGCTTTAGCACCTATTGTAAGGACATGATATTTCCAAGATAGATCAGATGAGAATGTTACACCCAGATGCTTGTGGGTAACTACTTGTTCCAGGGGTAAAGAGTTGATGGAATACGAGCACTGTCCATTAACCTTAGATCTTGTTATTCTCATGCTCTTACATTTGGCTTCACACACCTTTAACAGCCACTGCCTGCAACAGGTGGTGAGTTATTTGAGCAAAGTATCATCAGCAAACATATCACTGGAACAAGGAATACATTCAGAGATTTCATTTACGTAGAGTAAGAACAAAAGAGGCCCAAGAATACTCCATTGGGGAACCCCTGAAAGTACTGTAGCCCAGCTAGAGGTGGAACCGTCAATAACGACCCGCTGGCGTCTATTTGAAAGGAAATCACACAGCCAATTTAGAATTTGACCTTGTATACCATATTGACTGACTCTATGAATAAGACGTTTGTGAGGTACCGAATCAAAAGCCTTCGCAAAGTCTAAAAACAAAACGTCAGTTGTTTTTCCATTGTCTAACGCTGAGGCCCAGGTATGGAACAGATGAATCAGCTGAGATGTGCATGATAATCCCGTTCTAAAACCGTATCGGTGGACACTTAGTAGATTATGCTGATCAACGAAGACTGAAATGTGCATTGCGATAAGTTTCTCCAGCACTTTAACCACCAGGCATGTTAAGGAGATTGGTCGGTAGTTAGTTACACTCTCTTTTTCTTAAATACTGGCGTAATGTTTGCCGACTTCCACTCACTGGGAAGTTTGCCTAACTTTAGAGAAATGTTGAATATCTTTGATAGGGATGGTGGAATTATCGATGCTGATTCTCTAAGCATGCGTGCTGTTATTCCATCAGGTCCACAAGCTTTATTGGTATTTAAACCCAACAGCAACTTCTCAACATCTGCTTCGGTACAGCTGAAATCTTGAATGGTTTCATCGGTATATGACTGGTGAACATGATCATTAGTAGAAAATTCTGGCTCAGATGAAAATACTGAGACAAAAAAATTGTGAAAAAGTTCAGCCTTGTCACTTGCGGTCGATGCACTTTCATTTCGAAACTTAACAACTGGCGGGATGGATTTACTCTTGGTTTTCGTCTTGATAAACGACCAGAAACGCTTGGGATTTTTTGAATCAATGAGATTATGAACGTGAATCCAGAAGCTTTTGTTTAGGGCCGATTTTGTTTTATTCCTTAACTGCTTGTACTTATTCCAATCACTTGGCAATTGAGTGGCCTTTGCTTTCCGCCATAAACTCTTACGCTTTCGAAACAATTTACGAATTTCGGACGTAATCCATGGAACATTTCTTCTTAAAGTAAAAAAAGGTAAAGTCGTGCATTTATATAGCGCCTTTATCACAAACGTCTCAAAGGCGCTTTACAATGATCACTTTACCCCCAGCGGACTGGAAGCATATACGGGCGCAAATTGCAGCCGCTTCTAAGCAGTCCATGCATGCTGGTACTCATTTTACCGACCTCGGAAGGATGGAAAGCTGAGTGAACTTCAGCGGGAAAGAAGGTCGCCAAATATTCCACTCTCGGCAGAACCGGGAATGGAACCCGGGACCCTAGGGTTGGAAGGCAGAGATCTTACCACTGCGCCAACCCCTCCGCCTTTGATTTTTTTTGAACTGACGTTATTTTGAACTGCTCGCATGAATAAACCTTTCCAGTCATTCCACATATCGTCAACATTGTTCTCATTTAGAATAGAGTCCCATGGGGCACTTGATAAATCATTGCGAAAACTCTCCCAATTTGCATTTTTGTAGTCGTAGACCAATTTGGGAGCTTGGTACGGACGAGATAGTTTTCCAGCCAAATTAAAATAAACAATATTGTGATCCGATGATCCATAGCTGTCACAAACATCCATGTCCATTAAATTTTCGGGACAGTTTGAGATAACTAAGTCGAGTATCGCATCTCCGCGAGTTGGCGTATCAATAGATTGTGTGAGACAAAAGTAGTTCATGATAGTATCACGGAAATAATCAGATAGAGAATTAGGCTGGAATGGAGCTGTTAAATTCCAGTCAATGTCGGGGAAATTGAAGTCACCCGTTAAGATAATTTTAACCTTCACAGATAATAAATCAACTTTTTGCGATGATTTATATAGTTCCTCAAGATACTTGATATTGCTGTTCGGGGGCCTGTAAAATACTCCAAAAAAATATGAAGTAGAACCACGGACAGGAATTTCGCACCACAATATCTCACATTCGGTCTCTAGATCACAGCGACGAAAACAATGAGAGGTCGACTTGACTGCTAATAGGACTCCACCACCTCTGCTCTCACGGTCTCTACGATGAACGATGTATGAAGCAGGGAAGATTTCGCCGTCGTTGACACCATTATGCAACCAGGTTTCTGTAATGGCAACGATATCAGGATTCACTAGGGAAACATGCGTCTGCAGCTGAAGTCGCTTGTTCACAATACTTCTAGCATTAAATGATGATATTTTAATGCTATTAGAGAAAGGGCCAGGATTCAACTGAATGTCGTTGGCAGTGAGCAGGAAAAGTACAAACAGATAACGGTAATTGTACGGCTTGAGTGGGCGAAAGCCATGATGCTTGAAAGAAACGCGGATTTTCGTAGGACTTATGGCTTTTGAGACCACTGGTTGTCGAAAATTAAACTAAAAGCACTATGTCTTTCCTTTAGAGCGATTTCAAGGCTTGTGAAGTGAAGACAGCAAATAAATCCATAAATGTTGAGAGCAACCAGTAAGCCAACCAGCGCCATTCGTTTCCTTCTCTCTCCTTCTCCTTTGCTCCCAAAGCGACTGTAGTAGCTATAACGCCCCCTTTTGTCGCACAACATATCATCAAATGCCTTTTTCCCGAGGATGATTCGCGATTGGAATAAACTACCACATTCTGTTGTGCTGGCCCCAAGTCCAGAAACCTTCAAGAGTCGGTTGTGGGCCTGCCTTCGTGACAGACGCTTACCAAATGTTGTTTAATTGTTAATTGTCACTAGCATTGACATTGTTTCATTTTACGCTTCCACATTTATTTCATGTTTACACTTGCACTTCTTATTTCTTATAGATCTTTTTGCAGATACAGCGGCCATTTTGATTTCTATTGCTTCAAATAGCTACTTTGTGAGATGCCAAGTATTTGCCCCCTAAGAAGTCAAGGGCTTGATTAAGCTTATCTCGATGATGTAAAACTTAAATTGCTATTTATTTACTTAACAAAAAAGTTTCAAAGAATTTGTAGGCTTTAGTTTTCAGCATAAAATTAGACTATCAACGCTTTTTTGATGGGCAAAATAAAGCCTACTATACCATGGTTGGTATTTGATTATTTTGGATTAGCATTTAATTTATTAATTACTATTAGTGTTATTACTATTAATATTTATTATTATTTAATTTCGGATCCATCTAATTTATTGACTGCACACCTGGGTCTAGGGCACTTTGTGTTCCGTTTGAATATTGTAGTCTAAAGCGAGACATGAATGGAAAAGCACAACTAAGTAGTGTTTGAACTCGGAGACGTGCACTTCTTTGTGCAGATGAGTATTGGGTATGAACTCCTCGATTAGGTCGGATTCAAATGCATTTAAGGGAAATGACTAACTTGTGACGGTTGAATGGCCTGCCACGAAGCCCTGCTACATGCTAGTCGTATGTCAAAGGAGAGGCAGGCCGAACAAGTGGCTTTTGCTGATCGTTTTTGGGCGAGTGCATTTTGAGGGTCACTCGCCCGAATGGCGAGTGCTCTCAAAATTAAGTGTCCAACTCTGCATTTGATAAGGCAACTAGACGCTCCATGAGCGTACACTGGTTGCTTTTACTTTTACAGGGAAGTTTGATCACATCACCCCTGTGTTGATTGATCTTCATTGGCTTCCTGTATACTATAGGGTTATCTTCAAGTTGCTGCTGCTCACTTATAAGGCCTTAAATGGTCTGGCTCCTTGCTATCTGTCTGATCTTCTTTCCTATCGTTCCTCTTGCTACTCTCTTCTCTCTGTTACAAATAAACTTCTTGTTGAACCTAGAGCTAAGCTCACCACTTATGGTTTTCGGTCCTTTTCATTTGCTGCTCCAAGACTTTGGAACAGGTTACCTTTGAATATTCGTTCTCGCTCTTCAGTTGCTAGTTTTAAAAGCAGACTCAAAACGTTTCTCCTTACATTATTCCTTGATAATAGGAAATTTAATTAGTTATTTGATTTTTTTCTTTTTAATCATTTTCGTTTTTTATCGACTGGTTTGATATTTCTTTCATCATTTGATTTTATCATTATCATTTCAATAATTGTTGTTTGAAATAATAAGAATATTTTATAGATCGTTTATAGAATTAATAATATTTATTGTATAATAACATTCCATAGAATTTAGGGCTTTTAAATCGTTTTTATTGTAACTTACTGTAAATTGTAAATTGTAAAGCGCCATGGACAGCGATGCATGGATATGAGCGCTATAAAAATAAAGTTATTATTATTATTGTTATTGTTTCATGTGGTACGTGTTACATAACAACAGAAGGCACTGAGTTGGGTGGTATTGTAGCGTTTCAGTTAATGTTTTCAAGTCGGGTTCATTAAGACCAATTGAGATGTCGTGCCAGCAGAGGCCCTTTGGCTCCCGCGTTTAATTGTTTTGTAATCTTCTGTCCCATTTTGAGGTCTTTTAGTTTTTTAAGCTTCGGCAATAAATAGGAATAACAAAACACGCGCTTGAGTAAAACTCACTCGTTTCTTCTTTAAATATTCTGCAAATTGCTCTGACGTACGTTTTCCTGCATGTCATGCAGTTGCACTAAGCAAACGTTTATTGCACACACTAAGGAAGGACTGAACATGTTGTTCCGCTTCATAATTCGTCTTCTTGTCAGTTTAATCTGATGCCAGGTGAAAAAAATTGTCTTTACGTTTGCACCAAAAAGTACCGTAAAAGCGTGGAGTTAACAGTAAAAGACAAACCAAAGACAGATGACAAAAAAAATATCCTTTTCTGACGTTGAAAACTTGGCTACCTATTAATCATTTGTCAGGAAAAAAAATTCCTGTCTCCTCGCGTATCACAGTTCAACCCACGTATGCAAATTTGTTAAGCTCGAATATTACACAACATATCAATTTACAAAGGAAAATCTCACAAAAACCTTTTGCAGCGAAAAAATTGTTAAACCAAACGACATATTTGCTATTAGAGACAAAAAACCCTTCCTGTTTCATTCCGTGCTTAATGACAGGAAACCCTATCGTGTCAAATTACCATACGCAACAAAATAAATTTCAGGATCAAACCCTTCCTGAAGAACCTTTTCCTTGAATGATTAAGCACAAAATAGACAACAAGCTTTCTTTCAAATAATTCTTGACTGTCATGTTTCCAATTATTTTTTTAACTGAAGACTGTGCAGATTTGAGCACAAAATAAAAGATAAGAATTGGTGAAATTTCGTATTGTGACGTGTCCGCTTTAGTACGTTGTCCGGGGCGAGATGTTTTACAATATGTACGTACTCATATGTTGTTGCTGTATGGCTCTTAACTGGTTTTGTTCCCACCAGGTAACACAGGCGGACGTGACAGTCCCCGCCCGGGAGCCATTCCCCAAGTGGATGAAAGCTGGACTACTGTAGGCAGAGGTCCTAGGAACGTTAGTGTGGATCCTAGGAAGTTTCTGCACATCAAAGTAAGTACAATTCAGTTGTGTCTATACTACTTTGCTCTTGTTCTTGCAGTGGTTTGCTCTGCTACAGTAAGTGGATGAGTTGCGTCATTTAATTCGTGACTCGCACTCGAATAAAATCGTCACACTGAAGGTGTCGATTAAGGAAAACGATTTACTGTACTGCAAAACAAAGACATTGACTCAGCGTCCACGGGTTTTTTTGCGCAACGCAGAAGTGGTGTTGAGCAAGAGTATGAAGTATTGCATGGTGTAATTATTGTGGAGAACAAATTCCGCTTGGTGGCGTTGCTCATATAAGTACTAATGAAGTGTTCTCTTTAAAAGCGTCCTGTGGATTCTGAGAACATCTCTCTTGGACCAGGTGGCCGAGGTTATGGAGCATGGGCAAGAGGAAGTAGCGGGGGATCTGGAGCAGTGGGTGCTGGCGCAGGTCCATCGGCAGCTGCTTCGGCGGGTTCCTCTATTGCTGGTTCCTCAGCTGAAACTGATAACAGACCGGCCAACAGGTGAGAGCGTCATCGCAATGCTGCAAGTAAGGAGCTACAGAGGATTGCAAATCTCATTTATGTGTTTTGCAAACCTTGCGTCGTTGATTTCATTGGTGAGTTTTGGCAAGGCGACGTCAGCAAGGACCAGAACGCGACAAAACAATAAGAGTAATAAAGTTAATAAAAACAATGCTTCTTTACGCCCTGTGCGTCTCACGTTTTGCCAAAGTTCTTGCTTTTTTTGCTGTTCTTTTTTGTGACAACGATGTGAATTGACAAACTTTGAGGTTTTGGAGAAGACTTGTACAATCGACAAGAAATGTCAGTTTCCTCTCCAAACATCTGCACCGTTCATACCTTCTTCATTCCTGAAAAGTTGGTACACCCTTTCCAAGCATACAATAACGCGGAGGTCTATTTTCTGGTGACTTTTTTCGTCGAATTGGTTTAATATGAATTTAATATTGCAGGTATTCGGCCATAGCTGGTGATAGGAAACTATCGGCCCCAGCAAGAGCGAGCTCCAGTGATTCTCGGCGGCAAGAACCGCGCAGTCCTGTGTCTGGAGAAGGAAGGCGAGGACCTTTGCCACAAGACGAACGAGAGAAGGCTGTCGAAGCTGTTCGGGTGGCAATGCAGCCAAAGGTTGGTAGCTCTGATCAGAACAAAAAAAATCGATATCTTCAGTAGGTTTTTGTAGTATTTGAGTCGTTTCAAGAGGCCACTTACAGTTTTTATACAGAACATCTGGAAATGAAAGTAAGTTAGATATATTAGGGAGCTTTAGCAACCAGGTCCCAGTTGTTCGAAGGGTGGATAGCGCTATGCACCGTAGAACTCAATTAGTTCTGCTAGTGTTTATCCGCCATAGTTATTTATCCAGTGGATAGCGTTACCCACCTTTTGAACAACCGAGACCAGAAATCTGACGTTGTCATTTGATGGAATGTGTCTACCTGAGTTCCAAAGCTTTTGTTTTAACATCTGTAGCATGACATTGTCCTGTTAATTAACTTATAGAGGGAAAGATCAACAGGTTTTATTAACATATCTTTAGCATCGTTGTTGGTAAAGCACGTTATAGATTTGAACAGGTTGGAAGAGAGAAACTGAGAGACAATTGTCATCAATTAGCCCAATCTGCATATCTCACGCTTAAATTTGTTTATTCGTTTGTCAAATAGGTTCGTAGCAGGGGTTGCCTCTGTGTAATGGTTGACCAAGTTGCTCTTTTTATTTCTTAGCTATTATAGTGACATTTAGTGTCGTATTATGGCAAACGGAAAGCGGCAGGCTCGCCAAGAAAATCGAAGGAACTAGTCTGATGTTAGCTTTTTTTTTCTTACCTGTAATGTACAGATATCGAGCGGTTTCTTAAAAAAGATAGACAAGTTAGAATGAGATTTTTCATGCTTCCCTGACAAGCAGGAGCTTGTCGTTTCTCGTTTGCTGTTCATGTGGACGCAATGCTAAATCTCTTAATTGTTTGAGCTATTTTCTTGGGTGTCACAGGCTCACTCAAATTTCACTAGGCGTTCAAGTTGACTCAACTCATAGCCATTAAATCAAAAGAGATCCTGAAAAAAAAAACATATGCACATTGAGAGTAGGATGCAGACATCTAAAATTTCCTCGTGCAACTAACGGAGACTGCTAATTTTTGCGAATTTTGAATGATTCTCGATTGTTTACTGCGACGTTTATTTCAGTTTCCCGCTCGTTTATTATTTTCCTACTTGGGATGGGTTATGCGTGCGACGCATGTAGTGGACATTAACAGCAAAAGAGCTTAAAGAGATTTCAACTAGTTTATTTTCTTCTCTCTCAGTGTTCGAGTTCGCCACGTTTTTCTTTTTCAGCGCGCTAGCCAAGAGCGCGAAAGTGGACGCGAGTCTCCTCGAACAACAGCAGACGTGGCGCCAGCAGCTGATTCCGGTGATGTTGCTGGGTCAGCGGCACTTGCTGCATCACAAGAAGTGACGGAAGAAATGATGAAAAAGAAAACACTTTCAATTATTGATGAATTCCTGAATATCAGAGATAATAAGGTAAGCAAAAGTGGTTTAATCTGTTTGGAAAGCGCTTTTTAGCAACTTGCTCTATTGTTCTGACACAAAGAGCGATTGTTCTGGAACAATAGGCCAACCACCTCACGTCACAATTATTCAAGATGGCGGCGCCCGGGAAATTGGAAAGAAAAAATCAGCATTTTGAAATTCATTTCTTTCGGATACAAACGCTTTCATTGGGAAAAGATCGAACGATTTTAATTGTAAATATTATGTTCTGTGGTTTAAAGTTATTTTGTTATTTTATTGGAAATTCCTTTTAAGAAAAACCGGTTGATGAGTCCGGCTGCTAAGCTAGTAGTGAAGCAGCTCTCGAAACCAGCTATTGTCGGTTTATGGTAGCTCAAATTCCGACCTTTCTGTAATACAGAATTTTTTAGACCGGTGCATGAAAAGAATGTATAGTTCCAAGAATGTAAATATTAGGGACTTGCTAGAGAAGGCGGACAAGACACTTTACAAAAAAAGATCGAACGACCCCGAATGTCCGTTCTTCCAGTTTTTACCTAAGGAAAAGAAAACGAGGTACAATTTTGAAAATACGTCAGTCTCTGTCCCTAGGATCCACCCTGACAGATTTGAGAACGTTTTTAGTGACAGAATAATTTTTAAATATATGTAAGAGTTTACATTTTTCTTTCTTATTAATTGTAACTTAGGATATGTATTCTTATCTTAAGAAATAAAGATTATTATTATTATTATTATTATTATTATTATTATTATTATTATTACACGACAAACATTTTGGGCACGGCACCCCTCCGATTTCCACCCATTGCCCGTTCACACTACAAATTTTTCTTTATTTGGGGTACCACAATTTTTTTTTTCTTTCTTTTGGGCACCCGTGCCCTTAACGCGATAAAAACTGAGGGAACCGTACCTAAAATTTTAGGCGCGGGAGCCAAATTGTAGGGGTGCCGTGCCCAAACTGTTTGTCGTGTAAACCAGGCTATAACTACCCACTAAGTATGTTCTGCTGAAATGTGTAACCGAATTTAGACCACACCACCGTTTAACTCATTTTTTTCCTTAGGGCGTTTATATCGTCGAAATAAGTTGTGCACGATTTGGGGGATAAATTTCTAGTAAACTACCTTAACTGTGGATGTTCTGTTTTGCTAACAGGAGGTAGCTGAATGTCTCAAAGAATTACAGTCACCATCACGGCACCACGTGTTTGTTGAAGTGACATTCAATCATACGATGGAGAAGAGAGCATCCGAAAGAAGGGCCACTGGAAAGCTCATTCATTTCTTGATGCGTGACGGTGTTCTCACAGCTCAGCATTATCTTAATGGGTATGTACAATGTGTGTTATGGTGGCTTAGGGCAATGCCGATACAACTGCGTGTAGAAGACACTTTAAGTGCATTACTGCATTACTGAAGTTCAATAAATTTGATTTTGGCAAGTCACTGAGGTGTCGTTGGACATATCTGTCGCTCTCAACCCGTTCAATGGAAATTCAGTTAGATTGTTTGGTTTAAGCCTTTGTTAAAGGCTAAGGTATTTCCTGTTTCAGCCACCCACAATAGATTGACCAAAAGAAGGTCGAGATAAGTTTATTTTATCGAGGTCTGATCAACGTGGAAGAATTGGTTACCTTGTCATACCAGTCCATTTCCTGTCCAAAGATACCCCTTAAAAACGAAGATGTTCTATAAACGGCGTGGTGCCTTAACCACGTGCAAATGATTTAACAGTCAACCGTGGACGCAACCGAGCTCTGTGATAATTTGTGCAATAAAAAAGTCCCCTGTGGCATTGTGTTCGTAATGTGACATAAAATGTTCTGACGTTCTTTTTTTACTCTCAGTCCCTTTTTCTCGCGCTAGAAATACTTTTAGGGCTTCCGTTTCAGCGTTCCTGTTTGTTCATCACCATCTTGGAGTGCGTCTTCGTGTTTAGAAAGCGAGGGTGGGGTTATTCTCGTAGTCGTGGACGTTTGCTCCCTTAGATCTAGAACGTTCAATGCCCCTGCTCATCCACAAAAAGCTTTGCGCACTTGCTCTATTGTTTTGAAACGGCCGTGTTAGATATGTTTTTAATGCTTTGTTGTGATTGGCGGGTACTGATTTTATGTCAGGGGAAACAGATTTGGTGCGCACGTGTTTGGGTGAAGAGGGATCTTTCAATTACTTTTCCAAGGTTTTGGTCAAACTTTGTTTTACTAAATTTCTCGGAAACATCTCTGCTGTAAATGGTCTACTACATCAATCACACAGTGCGATATCAAAATATATTTTTCATTTACAGGCTTGAGTCAATATTTGCAGTTGCTGAAGACACAGAAATTGATATTCCACAATTGTGGAAGTACCTGGGAGAGCTTATGGGTCCGACAGCCTTTGATGGAAATCTTGGTCTAGATGAATTATTTAAAGGCGTATTTAAATATGTGTCAAAGCACAAAGCTGCCAGACTGTTTGCTTGCATTCTGCAGTCAAGCGAAAAGGTAATTGGGATTGTTTCAGTTACACCAGTGTTATTTATTGTTGACAAGTGTGGCGACACTTTACCCACAGTCCAAATGCTCGATTTGCAGCTGATTTTAAGCAGCAAATTGAAACCCAAGAGAAACTCAAATTTTGACCGGTTGCTTTCACTATCTCCCAAACATGGGTCTGGTTGAAGCGTGATACTGTATCTGGAACTGTCATGGGCCCGTTTCGTTGTTCTTCCATATTCATGCAAAGCTCCCAGAGGGAGGTTTCGCTTAGGAAGCTGGGACATCGGCTATTCACATCATATTGCCTCCCTGTGGGTAACAGCCGTTCCCCGAAACGTTAAATAGCTTTTTGTGCATTTTCACGTGCCAGTGATTCTCTTTATTCCTGGCCATGCAAGTTTGCGAATTTCCAAGAATTCCGTCTGCATTGACAGTGCGATTCTAACGCATTGTTGTCATTTTATCCCAATATTTTTTGTAGTGTGAGGACTGCTCAGATGTTTGTAATATGCACGAACCTCACCCTAATTTCAGGAAATATCAGAGCCGTTCTTTGAACGGTATAGTAGGGTTTCTAAAAAGCGCGCAATCGCGTTTTCTTTTTTCCTTGTATAGAATAAATAGGTAGGTAGGTAGGTAGGTAGATAACGTTGCAACCCAAGAATTGAATTGCGTCATATTTACAGAATAAAAGATCAAATAAATGTAATATTTACATAAAAAGAAAACATCTTCAATCACTACATAACATGATAACTAAGAACTAACATTAAATGGATCTTGAAGTAATTAGTTACTAAGAAAGCATAATTCTTAAAAAGGATTTAAAAATTTACATCATGAAAACCAAACGTATTTAAAAACGCTGTGCGTACCTGAATCCCTCAACACGGGAGGGAGAAATTCTTTTACTCAGATATTCTTAAAGTTCCAATTTCAAATATTTCGGACGTCATTTGAAATCAGAATCCTAATACATGTAAAAGTAGTATAGCTCGTGCGCTGGTTGCTGATTTTACCGTGGAAAGGGTTATCACAGTCAAATGAAAACGTAAGGTGTATTTTTGACAATTTTTCCCTTATCTTGATTTAGAGTCCGCAAGATGTCCGTGCATTTTTGGACACATCCAATGTAACTGTATATACTTTCTTTGACGATGCGGACGAAGCCAGAGAATTTGCCAAGGACAAGGTATGTACCTACTTACGTCAACTACAGTTTACTCGGTCCTAGGTGTTTTTACCTTTGAATGAGCTGTTGGTTTGCCTTAGATTTATGTTTACATCCTATAGGGTTTTCAATAGAACCGGCTGGTGGCGAAACTCGCCGGGTATTTCACTTGACTTATGCCGCGTAGTTTGAGTTCGAAGTTACCCCAACTTTTTGGAATAACATGAGAAACATGCGCTGCAAAACACGAACATCGGATCGGCAAGGCTTTGTGCATCTGAGGTCTGCAAATCTCTTTGAACCCCTTTAGAAGTGCGCGCCTACTCTTTAAATTTCTCTACCCACTGGCTTTGTTGTCGAACATTCTGATATTGTAAATCTTAACTTGTATCGTGAGAGAGAGGTGGGAGACTTTTCAACCCGTCTCTGAGTATTGTAATACAAAACAAAGCCAATGCTAAATGAATGAATTTTGTTTTGTTTTCTTAAAAGAATATCGAATATGCCTTGGGACCGTCACCTCCATCACAGATTACCGGTTCAACCAGTGCACATTCAGCCAATGTAGAAGAAGAACTTAGGACTGTCATATTGAAGAGAAAAGCGAGGAACGAAGAGGTGATGGACTGGATTGATGTAAGCAGACTTTTTTCGCCGCAGAAAGTAATAAAGCATTCGCATAGTTCAGATCACTTTTAGAAAAATGTTGGTTAAATCCTCGATTTCTTTAATTGTTACTGAAACGAAATTTGATTAAGGAGTCTCGAACCAGTTTCAACGCTTCCAAGTGACGCTCTTATTAGAAGGATCGGCCCTTGAAACCCTTTCGAGCCTCCTTAACTGATTTCTTCACTAAAAAAGAAGATTGCGAGAAAGTCTCTAAGCTAGCCTTGGATTGCCTCCGGACTTCAAGCGGACTACAGCCTTCCCGTCTTTTGTGAGAGATTGGCGTTAAAATTTGAGTACCCGATTTCCAAATGCCGATTTATACCTTTGGAGAGGAAACTCTCCACCCCTCAGTAGGAAAAGGAGTAGCTCATGTTTATGAGCCCCCTTAACTAACGATTAAATGTGCAGATTTTTTTTCAACTACAAGCAATGACAGACCTGAGCAAAATGAGCTGAAGCTGTAATTTTGAGTCGCAAGTAGAGAAATATTTTCGTCCTTGAGTTCTTAGCTTTTCAGTTGCCAGAAACTCTCGGCATTCTTGTTGGCGCTAACTTTTAAGACTTGACAATCTAAAGACAAAAACTGTTATAGCTAACCACTCGGACTTCTTTATTTGCTTTGTTCAGAAAAATGTTTTCCCCTCGAGCACGAAAGAATCTCCCTTCATTCGAGCCTTGGTCACTGTTGTTTGTGAAGGAGCGTTGTATGAAGGTAATTGTCCGATCTATTGTGTGGGCTTTGCCTACGTCTTTAAAGTATTTTGTTAGCCAGAGATGCGCACCTTGCTCTTCTCCCCAAGGTCAACATCGCCTGTTTATAGGAAATCAATTAATGTCACAAAGGGTCCGTAAACTCTTCCCCTCAGTCAAGTGAAGATCAACAGTTGGCTTGACCTTAACCTGTTCTCTTCCTGTAAAAATAGAAAAGTTTCGATGACACGCTCTTGCTCGTTGTGGTTCTGTAGTATTTTCTCTTACATGTCAATGAATGCATAAACTGTACCTTGGTGGTAAATCATTCGAACTTGTTAGTAACCGGAAGGCCAAAGGTCCAAGGCGTGGTAGAAGCACTGGAATGCTTCTTTATATCATTTGAATGTATCTGGAACGTATTTAACTGTACCGCGCACCGGTGGCTCAGTTGGTTGAGCATCGGGCTCTCATGCGGGAGGTCGTGAGTTCGACTCCGGCCGTACCAACACTCAGGGTCTTAAAATAACTGAGGAGAAAGCGCTACCTTTGTAATTACATCCGCAAATGGTCAAGACTTTCAAGTCTTCTCGGATAAGGACGATAAACCGTAGGCCCCGTCTCACAACCCTTTAATGTTCACAACCCAGTGGGACGTAAAAGAACCCACACACTATTCGTACAGAGTAGAGCATGGAGCTCCCGGTGTTGTGGGCAGGCCTCATTTCATTCATTCATGTGCTGGGTCGCTAATGGACTGATAGTGGCTACTAGCGGGGCCTATATATGCTGATGTCCGATCTCACCCATAGATCCCTTGCTTATAAAGCGCATTTGAGTATGTCATTAGAAAATGCGCTATATAAATTCATTACCATTACCATAACGTGCAGGATCAGAGTTTTGTCGCCTCACTTACTACCTTTCGAATTTGACACCGTGCCGTATTGACATGTTCCCAAGTCTAGTTTCATTGTCCCCTTTCCCAATACCTTGCACCTTTAGCTAAGTGGTAACTGATAAATTCTTATCTAAACAACTTTTTCATTAAAAAAAAAGTCAGGTTGTCTTGTGCTGAGGATTATTTTCACAATCCCTTTTATAGCTAGAGCGTGTTACAAAACGTTGATTTGGTCACGGAGCGTTTTAGCAATAGAAGGTCAAGAAAATCAGCAAATTACGTACCGGTCGTCTAAGGAAAGAAACGTAGTGTTTGTTACGGCCGCTTTCCATGCAGGAACCAACCATGTACCTAGTTTGCAGAGCTGTTAGGAGAGATGAGATGCTTTGCTTTGTAAAAAACTGAAATGACTATATAGTTATGCCTTGAGCACAACAAATTCTTTCTCTGTTTTGTCTCTTATTTTTTTCCAGATGATGAAGGCTCTTGGAAATGCAACGTTGATGAACTTAAGGAAAGGAAAAATCTGCTTCAAAAATATATCGATGCCAACACCAGTCTAGAGGTTCAAGCTCTTTACGCGGTTCAAGCGCTCTTTGTAAAGAAAGGTCATCCTCCAGGTACGTTGTTACTCGATTTTCCGCTTTTCAGCCTTATTTTCTTCTTTGTAAAAAGTGGTTTGTTTCGTTGAAAAGATACGAAAGCGGGGTTAACACTCGTCATCTGCTCTGTAACAATAGAGGAAGAAGCCCATTTGGACAAATTTCAGGTCAAGTAGTATGGCCGGACAATTATCACAACCTAGTTTAAGCCCCGTTTACACGAGCAATCTTTATGTGGCAATTGTTGTGACAATTTTTACTTGCTCGTGTAGGCCAGGAAATTTGGCCAATTTTTATGTGACAACTGTATATGCTGAAAAGAAAAAAAAAGAAAACTAGCCGCCGACAGCGGACCGTATTGTAGAATACGGCCCGCAAAATTGACCAATCACAGCACGCGTACTAAGTGAGAGATACAATAAAATGTGGTAAATTCCTGCCTGTCAGTGAGCGTCATTAGAAAACGACCAGGCAACCTCGCCTTGTTTCTGCTTTATTTCTGCTGTTCAAAGGCATTGCTGACCCTTTTCACTGGGAATTGTTAACAATTATTTATTGTGCTATCTACGTGATCAAATATATTTGCCAAAGAAAATAGTCCTTTTTCACTATGACGTCACGCGCGCAAAGGCTTGTGGTAGTTGTAGTAAATAAAAGCGTATCAAAATGGCGGAAAGTCTTCCCGGTGGTTATACTTGTTGCGTTCCGGGGTGTTTTAGCAATTCAAAAAAACACAAAGGCCGGTGTGTTTTAGCAATTCAAAAAAACACAAAGGCCAATTTTCCTTTTATGTGTTTCCAAAGGACCCGAAATTAAGAAGGAAATGGCTTCTTAACATTTCTAGAAAGAATTTTTCACCGACAACGGGCCACCGTGTGTGTAGCGCTCATTTCCGCCTAGGAGGCAAAAAGTCTTACCAAAACGCCCGTACCCACGGTTTTCCCTTTGAAGAAGTCACATCAGAGACCTAAACGAAAAGCAAGAAGACCTCTGATAAGGCATAAAGATACCACGATACAAGATACTGTGATGGAATCCACACAAAACAACGGAATTAATGAAGTCGACGAGGAGGAATCCAATGAAGACAAAGGTGAAGGATCGGAAATCAAAACTGTGAACGACCTGGATACACTGGATGCAATAAAAACACGTATTGCGCTTCTTGAACACGAGAAGCAACAGCTGGAACAAAAGATAACGATGGAAAGGTTTGGAGTCGAGCGTTTTGCTTTATCGGACAGTGATATGCAGTTTTACACAGGTCTTGATAATTATTTGCAGTTCAAAGCTCTATTTGATTTCCTTGATGGTAATTGTTGTGCATGCTCGCGGCTTAACTATTGGGGGTCCAACAACTGTAACTTTCAACTTCAAGACCTTGAGAAGCGTGGCAAAAAGCGGTCGATAATTCCAGCAGAGGAACTTTTCCTGACACTCTCAAGACTAAGGGCAAATCTCCCAGAGAAAGTTTTAGCCGACCAGTTTAAGATAAGCACATCTGAAGTGTCAAGGATGTTTGTGACATGGGTTGACCTTCTATTTTCAAGATTGAATCAGTTACCAATATGGGCTACCAGGGAGACTGTTAATCAGACAATGCCTGAAAGTTTCAAATATGACTACCCATACACAAGAATCATTCTTGACTGCACAGAAATCTTTATTGAGAAGCCGTCTTGCTTCAGAGTCCAGGCAGAGACTTATCCTACTTACAAGTCACATAACACTGCCAAAGGTCTCGTTGGAATTGCTCCAAATGGAGCAGTGACTTTTGTTTCAGATTTGTATGGGGGGCATGTGAGTGACCGCAAAATTGTCATTGCCTCTGGTATTTTGGATATGTTGGAGCCACACGATTCAGTGATGGCTGACAGGGGATTCGAAATTCAGGATTTGCTTGTACCAAAGAAGGTGTCCCTCAATATTCCTCCCTTCATGCGATGCAAGGATCAACTTGATCCTGACGAAGAAGATGAAACAAGGCAGATAGCTGCTGTTAGGATCCACGTTGAACGCGCTATTGAGATGATTAAAAATTACAATATTTTGAAGCAAATTATCCCTAACAGCATGGCTGAAGACCTAAACAAAATTTGGAAAGTTTGCTCATATTTAACAAATTTAAAAGGGCCATTGGTTTTCTAGCAGTATATTTACAAAATAATGCAAAACAAAATTACAAAGCAGTTTGTAAGCAACTACCAACAATTTGACCGAAAGAAAAAAACTGGATCGTTGACAGCCTTCGTTGCTTTGGAGGGGTAGTTGCTTGTAGGAGAAGACAAGTTAATAGATGGACGGTGGTCACATAATTACAGTTCTTCAGCATATCTTTATTTACAACAGTAAACAAAATTATACACCTCATTTGAAGTTATTCAAAACCATTATAGCACAAATATCAGTTAACAAGTCTGACTGAAATGAATCATACTAATTAGACTCAGACTTATTAAAAAAATGTCATTGATATTGCACCTCTGGCATTTTGATTGGTTAATCACAGCAGGTTCAATCAGCTCATAATTTGAACCTTGCTGCAAATTTGAATTGTGGAAGTAAAAAACTATTTTCTTGCTCAATAACTGCCACCATTCATCTTGAAAGCAATATTTGTGGTAGAAAATTATTATAAAAAACGTTCACTGGCTATATACAGTTAAAAACTTTCGTGCTTTCGGCTGTCAGGCTACAGCCTTCAATGGAAATGAATGGAAAAAATGATGACAACTACAATATATACAAAAATAGGTGAGAAAAAGAATATAAAAACGGGAAAAAATATTTGTCAAAAAAACTAATTGTTCTTTTTTAAAAGAATGGAGTATTGATTAGGGAGCGGCCTAGAATTGTTATCTGCATGATCTATCGAAGCGGTGTGCCAAGATTCCAGTGTCTTGCGGGTACGAGAAGAACCCTTGTCAATCACTTGGGAATTTTTAAAGTCAATAGAGTGATTTGAAGACCAAGCGTGTTTAGCGATGTTGGAGCCTCTTGCGTAAGACTTCACATTCCTCATATGTTCTTTTTTTCTGGTTTCAAAGAATCTGCCAGTCTCGCCAACATAACTCCATGGGCAGTCGGCACAAGATATTTTGTAAACCACGTTAGGTTGAAGATCGATCGGAGGGCGGGACTAAGGAGAGGGAAACTCCTTTTGTAAAGTCTTGAATGGCTTGCTGACAACTCGAATATCATGTTTTATAAGGAGTCTAGTTAGAAGCTGAGAAATTCCATTAATATAGGGGAGGACTGCATAATTGGAGAATTCGGAGGGTGCAACCCATTTAAAAAACATGCAAACAAGTTCCTCAGGTGTTGGGATGGGATTTGTTCGCTGAGTAGAAGATTTCTTCTTTAGTATGTTGGAGATAACATTTTGGGGGTAATTGTTAGATCGTAGAGCGTCGATGACATGAATAAGTTCTTTCTCTTTTCCTTGTTTTGTGCTCGGGAGATTAGTTGCGCGATGTAACAAAGTCTCAGCTGTACTGGTCTTGTGTCGTTTGTCATGATGGGAGAAGAAATCGAGATACCTATCAGTGTGGGTTGGTTTACGGTAAACCTCAATAATAAGATCATTATCCTTGCGAGTAACCAAAGCGTCCAGAAAGGCGATCTGGTTATTGTTTTCTTCTTCGATGGTAAAGGAGATGTGTTGATCGATACTGTTGAGTGTGTTATGGAAAGAGTCAACGGCGTTTCTTTTAATGATACAGAAACTATCATCAACATATCGTTTCCATACTTTAGGTGGAACGGGAGTTGTGTTGATGGCCATCTCCTCGATTGCTTCCATACATAAATTGGCAACCACAGGACTGACAGGGCTGCCCATGGCACAACCATGGATCTGTTTATAAACACTGTCATTGTAGACGAAGTAGTTATTGGATAGGACAAAGTTCAACAAAGAGATTATATCAGTAGTGTCAAGTTTTGTGCGTAAGTGTAGTGATTCATCACAATCCAGTTTATTTTTTATGTAATCACAGGCTTTCTTGACAGGAATGGCTGTGAAGAGCGATACCACATCAAAGGACAGCATAATTTCATCGTCTTGTATGTCAATGTTGGAGATTTCATCGACAAATTTGGAGGAATTAGGGACTGAGAAACCATTGCCATTTTGGAGAGGTGTCAAGATGTTGGTTAGAAACTTTGAAGTGTTATAGAGCGCTGAACCAATAGATGAAACAATGGGTCTGAGTGGGTTGCCTTCTTTGTGGTGCTTGATTGATCCACGGATGGCGGGTGGTATAGTGTCAGTGGAGCGAAGTTTTCGATACGTAGAATCGCAGATTTTTAGTTGATTCTTGAGTGTTAAAAGCCTATTGTTCAGTTCACGTTCAATTCTTCGGAAAGGAGGTTTGGAGACCAGTTCATAGGTGTTGTGGTCATTCAATAAAGCATTCATTTTGTTGTTGTAATCAATGGTATCTAAAACAACAAAACAATTTCCTTTGTCTGCTTTCATCAAAATCCTGGTGTCATCTTTTTTTAAATCCTTGAGAGCTTTCCTTTCCTCTTTTGTGATGTTCTTGTGGAGAGGTAATCGGGTTCGATGTAAGATCGCAGCAGTGGAGGTTCGTATAGAGTCCTTCTGTTCATCAGGTAGATGGGTAATGGCGGCTTCTATTTCAGAGACAATGTTCTTGTACGGGATTTGGTTGGGAGTTGGGGCAAATTTAGGACCCTTTTCTAGAAGAGAACGTTCAGCAGAAGAAAGCGGTTTTATCGATAGATTGACTACCCAACTCTTCTTGTCGATAAAATGAGTTGAGCAGTTATCTTCATTCCTCAAGTTATAGAGCTTTTTGTCATGTCGCAACTGGATACTACTGCGGACGGATTCTGCTCTCATCTTCAGAAAATTCTGAAATACCATTAAGGTGTTTTCAGAAATCAGAGGTGTCAAGTCATTCATGGTCTCAAGTAAGATCCTTCGTTTTTCTTTAATCTGGTCATGGCAGATGGAAATTCTAGCTTTCATGCAGTGCCTGCTCGCTCGTTCCACAATGCGTCTGAAGATAAGTTGATTGCCAGGTGGTCTAAATTTCAGAGACTTCGGGAACCAGTGTTGTTCAAGTGCCTTATGAGTAAAATGCAGATGGCGGTGGTGTGCTTCTAATTTGTAGGTCGTCCTTTCCATGGATCTTGCTAATTTTAGGGCTTTCTCCCCGGCCTCAAGGCGAATACGTGTAAAAATAGAAGAACCGTAGCCAGGGTAAAACATATAGTGAACTCAACAATAGGCTTTTAACACTCAAGAATCAACTAAAAATCTGCGATTCTACGTATCGAAAACTTCGCTCCACTGACACTATACCACCCGCCATCCGTGGATCAATCAAGCACCACAAAGAAGGCAACCCACTCAGACCCATTGTTTCATCTATTGGTTCAGCGCTCTATAACACTTCAAAGTTTCTAACCAACATCTTGACACCTCTCCAAAATGGCAATGGTTTCTCAGTCCCTAATTCCTCCAAATTTGTCGATGAAATCTCCAACATTGACATACAAGACGATGAAATTATGCTGTCCTTTGATGTGGTATCGCTCTTCACAGCCATTCCTGTCAAGAAAGCCTGTGATTACATAAAAAATAAACTGGATTGTGATGAATCACTACACTTACGCACAAAACTTGACACTACTGATATAATCTCTTTGTTGAACTTTGTCCTATCCAATAACTACTTCGTCTACAATGACAGTGTTTATAAACAGATCCATGGTTGTGCCATGGGCAGCCCTGTCAGTCCTGTGGTTGCCAATTTATGTATGGAAGCAATCGAGGAGATGGCCATCAACACAACTCCCGTTCCACCTAAAGTATGGAAACGATATGTTGATGATAGTTTCTGTATCATTAAAAGAAACGCCGTTGACTCTTTCCATAACACACTCAACAGTATCGATCAACACATCTCCTTTACCATCGAAGAAGAAAACAATAACCAGATCGCCTTTCTGGACGCTTTGGTTACTCGCAAGGATAATGATCTTATTATTGAGGTTTACCGTAAACCAACCCACACTGATAGGTATCTCGATTTCTTCTCCCATCATGACAAACGACACAAGACCAGTACAGCTGAGACTTTGTTACATCGCGCAACTAATCTCCCGAGCACAAAACAAGGAAAAGAGAAAGAACTTATTCATGTCATCGACGCTCTACGATCTAACAATTACCCCCAAAATGTTATCTCCAACATACTAAAGAAGAAATCTTCTACTCAGCGAACAAATCCCATCCCAACACCTGAGGAACTTGTTTGCATGTTTTTTAAATGGGTTGCACCCTCCGAATTCTCCAATTATGCAGTCCTCCCCTATATTAATGGAATTTCTCAGCTTCTAACTAGACTCCTTATAAAACATGATATTCGAGTTGTCAGCAAGCCATTCAAGACTTTACAACAGGAGTTTCCCTCTCCTAAGTCCCGCCCTCCGATCGATCTTCAACCTAACGTGGTTTACAAAATATCTTGTGCCGACTGCCCATGGAGTTATGTTGGCGAGACTGGCAGATTCTTTGAAACCAGAAAAAAAGAACATATGAGGAATGTGAAGTCTTACGCAAGAGGCTCCAACATCGCTAAACACGCTTGGTCTTCAAATCACTCTATTGACTTTAAAAATTCCCAAGTGATTGACAAGGGTTCTTCTCGTACCCGCAAGACACTGGAATCTTGGCACACCGCTTCGATAGATCATGCAGATAACAATTCTAGGCCGCTCCCTAATCAATACTCCATTCTTTTAAAAAAGAACAATTAGTTTTTTTGACAAATATTTTTTCCCGTTTTTATATTCTTTTTCTCACCTATTTTTGTATATATTGTAGTTGTCATCATTTTTTCCATTCATTTCCATTGAAGGCTGTAGCCTGACAGCCGAAAGCTCGAAAGTTTTTAACTGTATATAGCCAGTGAACGTTTTTTATAATAATTTTTTAATATGTTTTACCCTGGCTACGGTTCTTCTATTTTTAAATTTGTGGTAGAGTTTTTAGTGAAACAAGTATTATTGGGTTTAGTGGCATGCCCTTTTAGCAGAAGGGAGCTGGGATCCACCTTGTTTTGATTAACTATAATGTTTTTCATAATTATGTCAGTAGCATTGTCATTGTGCTAACAAGCCCTAATTTACATGTAAAAGCACACTGGTTTTTGTTTTCAAAACAAGATCACCCCAGCGTCACTTCCCTTTAACTCCAGGTCCCATAGGACACAACTGTAAAGTGGTACATAAGATGACATAATTTGATGAGCTTTAGCTTGGTAGACAGAAATATGTGTATCACTGCGTAGTAGGAATACTGATTGACATTTACAGCATTTTAAGAAAAGATGGGTCAATTTATCTGCTTTGTTTAGAACAGTTACTCTGTTTTTCACTTTTCCACCTGGAAGTTTGGGGAAGAGAAATCCTACTTATAGGAAAACAATCTTGGATACAGGTGTTTTCCATTCTTAATTCTAGCTGTTAATATTTCTGGTACAATGGCAAATAAGCAGAAATCCAAAGAGTTTTGTTTCAAAGCATTCCAATAAATTGGATCAAAGTATATTCTCTCAACATGCAAGTCTTCAATGTTACCACCTTAGGTGTAGACAGCCAAGTCACACCATTGCCTGCCAGAAATGCCCATGCCCCCTTGTATTTGTGCATAATAGTGATGTCGAGTCTTCAGCTTCAATCCAGTGTTGGTAATTTCAAGGCAGGAATTATTTTTGTTCTCAGCAATAATATGTAGCAAATCAGCCATCAGGCTGTGGAATTTTACTGGGGAATTGGATGTATTTCATTTCCAAATTTCCAATGGCACCATGTCTTGCAGTGGATCACTGACTTCCCCATCAATACTTGCGGCAAGGAGTTCTGTGCATGTGGTGTCAGGTGGGATTTGATTTAACTCACTTTCTACAAAATCTAGAATCGTAAACAGTAGAGCACCTACATGCTTACATCTTCCAGTAGCCCCAGCTTTGCAATTACAGTATCCACTTCTCACCCCAGCAGTTTCTTTTCGAAGCCTTAACCTTGCTTTCAAAAAAGCAAACATGTTGATGTGATGTTGCGTTGAACTTTACTTTTTGCACGTGGCCGGCCTTGAACAATGCGTAACCTTCCCGCTTACTTTTGAAAGCCCCTCGTCTGAATTTGGTGGAAATTTTTGTAATTGCTCCGGCTAAATGGGCAAATATATAGCAATGTTGGAATTCTGGCATTTGCTCCAACGATAAAGTCCAGCCATCTGTTGGCCTCTCGATTCTTTGCGACTCGTCTGGTTGTGTTCGCATTTCACGTTCGAGACGTATTCTCCGAAGATGAATTCCTCCATCAGGATCTACGATTTTGTCAAGTCCAGAGCTCTGATAACTCTTTACTCTGGTTGTAAAAAATAAAAATTAAAACAAAACAAAACAAAAAGACAGTATTTAGGTGCGATATCTTTCGCCATCGAGCGAATTAATTTTTTTTATAATGTTTATAATTTAGCGCTTACCTCTGCAGCAGTTGGCTTCGGTTCCCGCTTGTTGAAGCACCTCGGCACTTCAACCATCGCCTTAATTGATCGTTGTAAAGAAGTTCTGGCTCTTTGTCTTTAAAGGACGCCCCAGGGACATCATTCTCAGTTAAATTTATTCTTTTTTTCTTGTTACACGCTTGAGAAGAAGCCATTGTTGTTGTTGATAATTTTAATTTTAGCGCGTAATTCGCGTCCACTTTACTACAACTACCACAAGCCATTACGCGCGTGACGTCATGATGAAAATGGCCTATTGTCACAAAAATTTAAATTGCTCGTGTAAACGGGGTTTAATTTCCTGGCTTCCACGAAACTCGTATAACTCGGTCATAAAACACCCGAACTAGTAATCGGATTTTTTCCGCGTTCGTCTGAGTCTAAAAGTGACATCGTCATTTCATCTCAGTAACAAGAGATCTTGGTTTTTAACGGCGTGCTGTACGTTGCTTCCAAACGTACAGACACACCGGAGAAACTTAACCAGATTTTGTTTTTTCTCTCGACTCTACCAGGTTTTGTGAAGTCTTACTTCGATAGCTTGTATGACGAAGATATCATCTCGGAAGAATCATTTCACACTTGGGAAAGCAGTTTAGACGAAGAACCCGGCAAAGGTGTAACAGTCATGGCCGCTTCTGAGTTGTTCCGTTGGCTTAAGAGTGCCCTTGAAGAGAATGGGGAAGGAAGTTAACAATCTTGATAAACTAATAGCGAATGGGATTCCATTTGTGAAGGAAATTTAGGAAAAAAATATGAATCGGGAATGAATTTTCTCTCGTCAAGTCTGGATTAACTTACAAGGTCTGATATCCAGATAGCGGAGTGCTCCTCTGGGAGGAGGTATTTATGAAGATTCGTGTAAGGCTCACGAAACTTCCAAAACTAGTGCAAGGCCCGCCGAGCATCTCGTGGCAATCGCTGACTTCGAACGAGTCGCTTTCGGTTGGCTTAGAAGTTGTTTTCGGGATGTAATTGTTGCCAAAGCAAATAAGCAAGTGCCTCGGATTTGTATGTCGAGTCTGTTTCGCTGGTACTCAAAATGTAATCAGTTTGGCAGACAACAAAACTCCGAGCCCGAAGCCAACCCTGGCTTTACCGAAGAATTGAAATGTTGGCCCCGAAGGCTGGCACACACGCACAGTTGTAGACTGTAAATACCACAGAACAAGACTGTAATAATTGTTATGGAAAGAAGAGAAAGAATCCTTATTTTGTGCCTCAGAAAAGAGAATTAATAAATAAATTAATTAATTAATGTTTGAATGGATATTTCAGCTATGCAAGGGAAGTGTTGGAGTTTTCTTTCCGGTGTTGTCAACATGATCAGTGGTGGTCTGTCGTATTTCTCTAGCATTTAGTAGATAATTGCGGGCAAGGAAGGAGTACGAGTTCTAATCCGGTCAGTAACATCTTCTCAGTCACCAAACTTCGTCAGACACCACGCAATTCTTAACATCCTCTTACTCATTGGACTAATATAGAGTCCAGCTCTTTTGTGTTCGATTTCTGAACCACCCACCCAACCACCCAACCAACCAACCAACAAACCACGAGAGCCGTTGGAACAGCTGCACATTGCCCCAAATTCGAGATTCCCAGGGTCTCTCTTCTCTGCCTCCCTTGTCGTTGAGGAGATAGACCCTGGTTCAGGCTTGTCACGTGGCACTCCTCGACAAACATTTTCCTTCTAGGGTAGGCTTTTCGTTATATTTTAATTTTGCAACTAAGCGAAAGTGTACAAGGCATCTTTTAAATAAATAAGCTTTACCTTACAATGCAAGTTTAAAAAAAGTCAAAAGAGCTGATTATGTATTCCTATAGGAGGTGAATCCCCACAAAAGCGGTCAAGCTTTTGTGACCGATAAGGCCTCTGATGTCTGTGGTTGCCGAAATGTGTCAATGTTCGAAAA
>NC_090888.1:25303509-25313509 GCF_036669925.1 Montipora capricornis | reverse complement strand
TCACTGAGGAAGGCAATCGATCCGAGACAAAAACTTCTTCAAACACTAAATAGAAGTGGCTCTTTTTAAATTCCAGTAGTTTGGAAGACGAAAACAGCGGTGCAGAAAGCGTTTCTTCAGGGGACGAAGAATGAAGTCAGAGATAAAACTTTGAACTCTTTCTTAAAGGGGTACTGTCATGATCTGCACATGCTCAAGTTTGTTTGCTCTCGAGCACACGGAAAATTCTAGCCGCCATCATGGATTTACGCGTGAGTCACGTATATTCGCCGGAGTTTCTCCTTTGTCCACCATGGTCCTCCCCAATGGACACCATTTTGAATTTGTCGATTCAACTTGAAAAAAGTTAACCTAACACTTTTCAAGTTTTCACAAGACGCTAGCGCATTCGCTTCTCGTGACAGTTTCCCTTTAAGAAAGGAAAATTACAGGTTTTGTTGTGTAAACGTGAATTTGTCGCACTGAATGGATAATTTTGAGCAGAATGTTTTGGCGAGTCACGCAGTCCTTACCATACCTCTTATTCCAAAATGGCCGCCATTTAAATATTTTTTTGTTTTTATTCAAATTAGCCCTTGAATATTTTATCTTGAACGAGGCAACAAGGGTCAATTTGTATCCGCATTCATCATCGGCCATTTTGGAATAAGGTGTATGGTCTATTAAATATCAACTAAGTATCGCATAGCAACAGAATTTCGCACTGAAAAATGTAAATTCCAACTGGTTATGTGTCACATATTTAAAACAAGATTTCAAGTAAACGAGAAGCCAAGCGAGTGAAAGTGCGCGACGAGAGAAAATACGCACTTCCGCTCGAACTCATTTCCGCTCGATCGCTCAATACATTCATTGCCAGGGGACTGGGAATGATATTTTTCAAATCGGCCATTTTGTTTGACTTCACGTCGAACGTGCTGCTTGGGAGTGTGTCTCAGTGCTATCTGTGTCGTCCGGCGCCGGAATAATAGTGGAAAATATATGACAAGGAATCTTACGTTTATTTCAAGGGATAGAATTTTCCATTTTCTTGGTTACCGCGAATCAATTGGAAGTACGTAAGTGTTTACTCGATCGCATTTTCAAACCCTCTGGAAAAAAAAACTTTTTATGTGCTCTTTATGTACCCCCCTCCCCTTCTGAAATTTGCCTCCCTACCGCTCGGAATTTCCGTGACCCTCTGGTGGAGTGGGGGGAGGGGAATGGATATTTTCTGGAACCACAGTTTCAGTTTTGTTACGATTTGACTATTGATCCATTCATCCATTTCATTGATTCTAGAATACCCCCTCACTTACATTGAACCTTAGAAAGCTGCTACCGCAGTCCCGCAGTTGTGCCTAGTTTACTTGTGCTACCGCAGTCCCGCAGTGGAGCGTAATTTACATATATGTACTCCACACTCGGTACTGCCACCACGGTCCCGCAGTGGTTAAATCTTTCACCAGCGGTAATGGCAATTTTCAAAAGCTGGAACCAGGGCAAAACAATTACATCGCCTGAAACTGTGTCGATGTCTTTTTTATGTATTCTAGCGTCGATTGTCCCTCGACATTTTGCGAAAAGTTGAAATTATGCGGCTTTGTTTAATTATTGTCTCTTCCCAAAGAAAAAATATCATAATTAATCAATCCATCAATCAATAAATCAATCGCCTTCTATGGCTTGATGTATAATTTACACTTCTGCGTTTCCATTCACATGAAAATTACTGAAATAAAAGTTCAACGGAAGTCGCGCGGCCTTCTTTGTTTATTCCCTTGCAATACAAATTCAATCAAGTGTTACTTCAATTACTCGAACCAACTTGTTGTAAATCACTTTCATCGGACACTGTTCATTATTTCAACCGAAAAAAAGTTCAACAGAACGCATGCTTTCTGCTTCTAGATGAGTTACGCACACCAAAAACAATAAACAAGTAACGTTGTTCTAGCAGGACTTGGCTCGGAGGTGACACTTTTTATCTTAAGAATCAACGTTCGACGATATCTATCTCAATGACATCTACTTCATGAATTAAAGCGGGTCCAGTTAGGACGAAAAAAACCAATATTCTTACGGCATTGTCTTTAAAGTCGTTTTGCTAATACGTTGCTATCGAAATGCTTCACTATAATGAAGAGGCTTACATCTACTTTATCGGAGGAATCTTCAAGCATAATTACATGCTTAACCAATCATAATTACATGCGTAACAATCCAAACATGTAACGCAGGCCAGCATTTCTTCATACGAAATAAAAGTGAATGACCTGGGCCCGGTTCCTCGAAAGCCGATTAACGCTAATCTAAGATTAAAAATTAACCAAGCAGTTTATTTCTCTACTCTCAAATGCTGTTCAACGCAGATTTTTGGCAGAACTTTACATGAGAAGACGTCAGTCTTAAAAAACAAAAATAAGCAAAAGAAACTTTCACCAAAACGTTGAAAACGTGAAACAAAAGTTTACGCTAATCCTGGATTAAGTTAATCGGCTTTCGAGGAACCGGGCCCTGAATTTCTCTCATTAACTACCAGTTGTCAAACATTTTGTTTACACGATCGCCACACTGACTGGCCGACAATTGTCACTCTTTTGAAATCTTAGCTTTTCTTCAACGGTTCGGTGAACTACACGTTCTACCGAGAGCGTGTGAACAATATAGCACTCGTTTACTGATTAAGCCTAAGCGCCCGTTTCAGTGATAAGGCCTAAGCACTCTTTTCAAATCTTAGCTTTTATTTTAGGGTTCGGTGAACTACACGTTCTACCGAGATCGTGTGAAGAATATAGCACTCGTTTACTGATTAAGCCTAAGCGCCCGTTTCAGTGATTAGGCCTATAAGCACTTTTTTCAAATCTTTCCTTTTATTTTACGGTTCGGTTAACTACACGTTCTACCGAGAGCGTGTGAACAATAAAGCACTCGTTTACCGATTAAGCCTAAGCACCCGTTTCAGTGATTAGGCCTAAGCACTCTTTTAAAATCTTAGCTTTTTTTTTGGGTTCGGTTAACTACACGTTCTACCGAGAGCGTGGGAAGAATATAGCACTCGTTTACTGATTAAGCCTAAGCGCTCGCTTCAGTCATAAGGCCTAAGCACTCTTTTGAAATCTTCATTTCCCTTTCATTTTCTCACTTACATTCATTGCCCACTATGGGACTGCGGACCGCGGTAGCACTTTCAACGAAAACGTACTAACCCACTACGGGAGTGCGGACCGCGGTAGCATTTCCAAAAACACTTATTTGCCCACTGCGGGACCTCGGACCGCGGTAGCGCTTCCTCAAAGACTTAGTCGCCCACTGCGGGACCTCGGACCGCGGTAGCATTTTCAACAACATTTAGTGGCCCACTGTGGGACTGCGGACAGCGGTAGCCCTTCCACAAACACTTATTCGCCCACTGCGGGACCTCGGGCCGCGGTAGCGCTCTACACGAACCCAGTCATTCAGTGCCAGACTGCGGACCACGGACCACGGCATCTTAGCACTAACGCTCCTAAGTGAGGGGGTATTCTGAAATCGCTCCATTTCATATATCATTTCATATATTATTTCATCGTTAATTTGACTATTAATATCTTTGAGAGAATAACGTTTGCCCAGATAATTCAGTAATTGTGTCTAGGCATATAGCAACACTTAGTAGAATTACATAGGTGAATATATATAAAATGAAAATTCTCAGCGCTGATTGGTTGCACTTGAGGTGATTATAAATAGCGGTTCAAAATGGCCGCAAGCCGATTTGTCAAGGTGACAGACGAATGCTTTTGTTTTTTAATTATTCACCTCAGGCTCGGTTGTTATTTTAATTAACAATTTTATTTGCTAAAGGGGAGGTGAATAGCAGTGATTAGTATATACTCAGTGATCTTGGTGTTTCACGCAATCTGATTGGTTCGCTATCTCGGAGTAATTGAGCATTATTCACTCCCCACGGAGTGAATAATGCGTGATCGAAACAAAACAAAATGGCCGGCGTAAACTCGCCAGCATTTCTGAATTGAGAACACAAGATGATGCTGTGCTACAGAACAAAAACAGGGCCACAAAATGTGGCCTGAAAGTTGTCGAAGGTAAGAGAAGAGTTCATACTTTTTTGTAGGGCTGGTCGCCCGGCAAAATGAATTTGTTACTAAAATCGAGGAATTAAAAAAACGTTTAAGAAAGTTCCACATGGCTGCACGGAAACAAGATGGGTTATTTTACAACAAACCAACGCTCACCTCAATGAGATTCATTTCATGTCGATCCTTTACCAATTGCACTTTCCATTTCAAATGAACCTCTAAAACTTTGATCGAACGGTGAAAATGCTTTAAAAAACAGACTTTCGATTTAGATTGCTGATTTAAACGGTGTTACATGACCCTTTTGCTGTTTGTGACGACGATGTTAACGAAGGTTATTTAAATTTGCCATGTTTGAAGCTTGCGTAAACACTTTCACGCGTGCTTTGGGCCGCTTGCACGTTTTCCACGCATGAATTGAGTGTCAATTAAATCGACTTTGGATGGTTTTCTTCTGCAAATGTTGTTGAGATCACCTCGGGAGTATATACTAAAAGAATTATTCTTTTCAATCTCGGTAAATAGTGGCAGAATATTCTGGAATTATTCACCTCGATTTCAAAGAATAATTGTTAATAAGTATAATTACATAGGTGATTATTACCTGGGATGCCCCCTGCAGGGTAGGCCACCTTGTAAAATGGGAACCGTTTGTTTTTCCTCTTATCCACAAATTGTAACGTTTGTTATCATTGGCTAGTTTCTGTAGGGGTGTAAAAAGTGTAAATTTACAGAAAATTATAATGGCATATTTTAGAGGTCACATGTTCATTCTATGTCGCCCATATGTCATGGTCATAGTATGTCATCCACATACCATGGTCCTTGTCATGCACGTTTTGTGTTCTCTTCGTTTGTTTCCGGAAATCGGAGGTACACAAAAGAATTTCTTACGGTGGCCGGTATGGACAAAACACCCCCAAACCTAATAAAATGCCTGCAAACTTAATAAAAATGTACGCAAACTTTATAAATTGCACGCAAACTTTATAAAGTGCATGCAAACTTAATAACAGTGCACACAAACTCTAAAAAGTGCATGCAAATTTTTTAAATGACGTACAAACGTAATAAAATGATTACAAACGTAATAACATACTAAACTGACAAACTTAATTAAATACATACGAACTTAAAAATGTGCGTAAACTTAAAAAATTGCACACAATTTTTAAATATTACATGCAAATTTTATAAATCGCATGCAAGCTTAGACAACTTAACAAATATTAAAACATTTACGCAGACTTAAAATATTGCATGCAAAGTTAATAAAATTCGGCCAAATTAAAAAAAAGAACAAGTTACAAACTTCAAAAAGTGCATACAAACTTTGTAAAATGTACGCAAGCAAACTTAAAAAATTACATGCAAATTTTGTAAAACATATGCAAACTTAGTAAAATGTCTACAAAGTTAATTCGATGCAAAACTATCCAACTTGAAAAAAAGGGCGAGTAAAATTTAATAAACACACGCAAACCATACTTTTCTGAATGGCTGTTAAACCGTACGAAGGAGGCCAGGTTGCCAACATACTATCAATTCGGGAGCGAAAGGTGAGTATTAAGCTTTCTATTTTATTATTTTCGCCTATTTTCTAGCATATCTATGACTTTAGAGACATCAAGAACAATTCCGTTTCTTAGTTTATACTCCAATTTTTTTAATTAGATGAAAAGGTCACATATTTTAAGCTGTTTCGAACGAAAACGTTGTAATGAGGAGTGAAAATGTTAATTGACGGTGGGGACATCCAGTGCTATAAACGTTGTATTCTTGTGCCTGCAGGAAATGCATTCTGCGTAGCTAGCCAAAGACTGATGGTTCTTTATCAGTACAGAAATAGAAGATCTGAAATCCTACCTCGTAAACAAAGAGTGTGGAAATAAAGAGCCTTTATAGATAGGTGTTTTTCTTTGAGCGTGATCATAGTCCAATCCCTAACATTAAGTATTTAATATATGAGATGTAAATGCATTTACCCCATGTAACAAGGCATGAACCCAGCAGTAGATAGTTGTGTTTAATGCTCTTTATTTTTTCCTAAACAGATTATAGTCTCGAGTGACCTAACCATGGTATCCATTTTGCTGTGCATGTGTTTGTTGTTGGGAGTACTGTCAAATCTGGCAATTTCATTGCCGAGAAGTCCAATGTTGACTTATTATAACACGCTTCAAGAATGCATTCTTAGTTACTTCAAAGCCGGTTATAGTTACAAAAGAAGATAGCGTTTTTCTTGGGATCAGTCTATGGAGTGTTTATGACAGTCAGATCATTGAGATACTTAATCAACAAAGTATATGGTGTATACAGAGGAGGAAATGGTTCTCCTGATTGGCTAGTTCGCCATGCCATAAGACGTGAACTCAATGGGCCAGGAAAATTAGCAGGATATCGTTTTATGACACAGGTTTTATGGCAGAAGTATCATCTTACAGTATCTAGAAATCAGGTCATGATATTATTAAGAGACTGTGATCCTGAAGGAAGTGCATCTCGTCAAAGAACAGGGGCACCCAACGTCAATTTTCGGAAAATATCTGTTCGGAAGACGGTTTGAGATCTAAAATTTTCGGAGCATTTGTTGTAAAATTCCTTGCTTGCCTGCCTGTCCTTGGATTTTCGAACTTCTAAAAAATGGTTTAATTGCCCATAATTAACGGATTTTTACCCTAAAAAGGTCACCTAGAATTTTCGGGAGCCATTTTTCTGGCTAAAATTTTTGGAAAGGTAAGTTTTGATCCCTATAATTTTCGGATCAGTACAGTTTTAGGTAGGGAATCCGAAAAGATGAAAAATTTTTAGGGGATAAAAATATGCCCATATCTACCGTTTAAATACTAAAATACGTTTAACGATGCTATGTCTAAGTGGTTTTGAACTATATTCTTGTTGGGTGCGCCTGAAAGAAGGCGGTTATCTCGGCGTATCTACAGATGCCCCGGCCCCAGTGGAACTTGGCATATTGATGGCTATGACAAAATGAAACCGTTTGAATTTTGCATCAGTGGGTGTGTTGATGGTTATTCTAGAAGAATCATGTTCTTGGAAGTTGCTTCCAGTAACAATGATCCCAAAATAATAGCTGGATACTTCCTAAGTGTGTAAAAGAAGTTGGAGGATGCCCAAGGCTAATACAGACGGACTGTGGAACTGAAAATGGCATTATTGCCAGTTTTTCCGTAGCCAAGACCAAGACCAGTTTTCTGGACTTAGAAGCCATAGATGTGGGACCTCAACGTCAAACCAACGGATAGAAGCTTGGTGGTCCATCTTACGGAGATTTAGAAGTGAGTGGTGGATCAGTCTTTTTTAAAGATTGAGCCACTTATGGAGCATTTCAGAGTGGTAACCAGAAACATATGTTTTGTCTACAATACTGTTTCATGGACCTGATTCAAAAGGACCGTGATGAAGTGGCACAGCTGTGGAACAGTCATATCATTAGACCTAGTTGAATGGCAGAATGTCCTTCAGGCATACCTGACGAGATGTGTTTTTTCCCTCAGAATTCTGGTAATTAAAAAAAACTGTAGTAGAGTGTTAGGCTGAGCTCCGTATGCTCGATAAAACCTGTTAGTGGAACAAAAGGATTAGAAGCCAAACTTTAAGCTTTACCAGACTTATTTGAATTCATAATTTAATACAAACTTGAAGTCATTGGCTCATTGCAGAAATGAGGATCAAAGCCAAAGTAATTAAAATGGGTGTTATTGACTTATTACAAATACTATTAAGTAATTCATCCAGAGAGATCGCTTGGTCAGACATTCGGATTGCTTGAGAACATTCTTTTTTTCTCTGCAGGTTGTATTGACATGAAATACCAATTAACTAGTGTAATGTTACAAATGGCAGAGGCTTATACCAGCGGTAAGGGTTCTTGTTGTGGAAAAGGAGATTTTGAAGAGTATTTGGACTACATAATGCAAAGGAATTTTTTACAAAAGCCAACAGACTGGAAGAAAGCGTTAGAGGTTTACTTTAGGTTGACAACGTTAGCTGAAATGTAGTAATGACTTGGAAGGGTACATGGAAAAAAGCCTTTAGTGACTCTTTTGAGGCTAGCTCATGACCTTTCACATTTAAAATTTCACTGTCATGCAAGTTCTTGATAATAACTTTATATTAAGTATTTCAATATTTTGCTATAAAACTACCAGTTATCATAGGGCAATGATTGAAACCAGATTCCACTGCAGAAATGACTGGGAAAGATTTTAGTACATCTTCTGGTACAATCACCCAACATCCAATTACAGTTTAGTTTTAGTGTTTGATAAGTTATTCCTTTGTAATAACGTCTTTTCGTTGCATCATCGTTTTCTGAAAATAGGTCTAAGTTAATTAACACATAACAAACGGTAAACAGTTGCGTATCGATAGTAATTGTGATTGCTTAGGTTTTGCATGACCATTGACTAAAATCTAGCGCCGCTTTCGCAACCAATCAGAAGCAAAAACAAAAAGGAATTGTCCTGGTGGTTTGCACGCACGCGTTTCCCGCGCTGGGCGCCAACTTCATATAACTGCTACGAAATCTCATTGTTTTATTTGAATTTCTTAGTCTGTTGAGATTAGTTAAGCAAGTACTTCGGTTCTGGTTTTTTATGTCCACGTAATTAAAAATTAACTATTTCGTTGGTGCACTGTTCACTTTGTAGTAAAAGTAGAGAAGAGAAGGGGATTATTTAAAGAGACAGAAGGACAAAGGGAGGGAAGGAAGGAGACAATAAAGGAAGGCAAACAGAGACTTAAACATCAGTTAAAACAATTTATTAACACAAGATGTCCCTCATGGTATTTATCCACCTTACGACTGCATATCAAACAAACAGTTTAGCAACGAGATACTAAAAAAGACTGAAAATTTACTACAAATTAGTCAGCCATTAAACGCAACAGATACACATACAGTTTCAGGGATAAAAGTGGAATAAAGGAGGTTGAAAGGCTAAAAAACATAAAAACGTTTGATATGCTCACTTGTTCTGACTCGTGTCCCCGTCAAGAAAATTGATGCTTGGTTGTGTTGGAGTGTAAGAGTTTTAAAACAGAAATCCACAATATGCTTCTGTCTTTTCTGACTTCTGAGGATATTTACATTGAATCGCCTTCCATAGTTCAGAAACTAATGTTAACATTTCTACAATGACGGTTAATTATGCGGTTATTTTGATGTGTTAAAGTTGCAATGATGGCGGTTATTTATTTATTTATTTATTATTACTATTTTATTCCCTTTTTTTGCACTTACTCTGTAATGTCATCTCATGTATTTTTCAAGCGATGTATTATACCTCTATTACTTTTCCACTTGTTATGTTAATATTTTAAGGGCTACTTTTCAATTGTTTTCTTCATACTTTGTCCAAATTTGGCAGGCTGTAATGTAAACCTATTCTCTCCTGTCGCTTCCCGCCTCGACTAGCCAATGCTATTTGCGGGAAGCGACCATTTTGTATTTTTCTTTTGTCAAATAGTAAATAAAGTTGAAGTTGAAGTTAAAGTTGAAGTTGTGGTTTTGGTGACCGTTAAGTTTCGGATTTCCCTGACTGAGGAAATGACATTTTCATGTTCGAAAGATCGCCCAAACTGTGAAAAGATATACCACCGTTGCGTTTTTTGTCCATGGGGCGTAGTGATATTTAAAACATATATGCCAATAAAAATAGAAAAAAGGAACTACTAGAGTTTATTATCCCACTTCTAACCAAAGGAAATGCTCATCATAAAGATCAGTATCTGCTCAAAGGCAAGATACGATAATTTATCACGTTTTCACTATAATCCAAGCCATGACTAAAGAAATAATTGGTCCCACCATTGGCCTGCAGTAGCTTTCTAATCAATGACTTGTGACAGTCAAAAGGACCATACTAAAACTGGAAATTAACGAAACATTTGTCAGAAAGTAAACATAGTTCACTCAT
>NC_090888.1:25293509-25298509 GCF_036669925.1 Montipora capricornis | reverse complement strand
CAATGCAAAAGCTTTCAACAAAAGCACAATGTGGAATGTGCGCAAAAAGCATCGCAAACAAATGGTGACGGCGATATAAGAATGCGGGTTGGTTATGTGAATCGTGTCATGCTGTAAGAAGACTTCACAGGAATGCCCTTGGTCTTACTACTTTACCGCTACAAGTGTGTATATTCTCGTTCACCAGCAGTGTATTGATAGATCCTGACTTAGCACCTCTTGAATTCCCTTGATTTTTCTTCAGATGCTTCCGTGTAATTAATTTCCGCTAACCTACCATGGGTCTACCATGCTGCGCATCACTTATATGTTTCTTTGATCCATCAGCTATGTTATCTTTTTTTTCACTTTTTCCTATTGCTAGCGCCAGACCTCAGATGTTCACGTGGCTTGTGGGTCTTTATTGCTGAATACTTTCTTAAAATACGATTGAATGCCACAAAAAAAAAAAAAAATACATGTATGATGCTTTTATATACAAACACCTCAAATTTTTCGAGAGAAGACAATTATTGGATGTTTCCCGCGAAAAGCGCTCCGATGGTCTTCATATGCTGTCAATCAAAATGAACTTCCACTCCCGGCGAAAACAATATCTCTGCAAAATTTGATCTTTTTACATACTACTTTTGCGATCGCGATCGACAGGTGTGACCTTAACCTTAAAATTATAAAAAATTGAAAACATTTTGGAAGATTTTCTACCATGAATTAAAGTGCCTCTTTGTACTACCCTACTTATCTTTCCCTTAACGAATTCCATTATTCTGAAAATATCAACTTCCATTTTTGCCTGTAATTTCAAGAACTTTAAGTACCCCAATATGACATTTCCAGTCGTTCTAGTTATTGTGCTTTTGCCGTTTCCGTTTTCCCAGAACAGGTATACATTTAATAAAACACTCTCCAACTTATTCGTCTGTGTATGACAGATTATACCGCACACTGACTTACAACTGGTCTGAACTGTAAAAATGAAAGAAGAGGTCTGATCTGATAAAACACCTGTAATATCAATAACAATTACAGCCTCGGACAAAGTTGTTGAAACACGTTGCAATACCTTGCCCTCCCACAACGTTGTTTTGCCAAATGGGCTCAGGGTAGAGAGAGCCGTGAATGTTTCATATCTGTTCATTCGTGTACTGTTCCAAGGAATGTTGTTAGAGACTCTAGAACTTTTATTAACAGCGGCTGACTGTTGCTTGCTTTGATCAGTGCATCCCACGTGAACGCTTAATTGGCGTCTTGTTGAAAATTCTCAGCGCTGATTGGTTGCCCTTGAGTTGTTTATTACGCTGTAGTCACCTTTAGTTAGTGTTTTTTTTTTTCAAAATGGCCGCAAGCCATTTTGTCAAGTCGACAGACGAAGAAATAAATTGTTTCAAGGAAAATGCATATTTTTCAAATAATCACCTATTTAATTATACTAAAACAATTATTCACCGATATTCACCTCGCCTCTCGGTTTTTATTTAACAATTATTCGTTCGGCGAGGTGAATATCGGTGAATAAAAACCGAGACGAAGTCAGATCAGATCCAGAACCGGTGTCTTTTTCGGCACAGGTGAGACATCGGCCATTTTCCTGTAGGAAGCATTTAGAATCTCCGTAATCGGGAAGGCTAAGATATCGGCGTGCTCCTTGAGTAGCCAGTTCGGGATCATATCCAGTCCGGCAGCTTTAGTGGGGTTGACTTTCAGTAGTGTCCTTTGAACGTGTTCTTCAGAAACAAGTAGGATCTCTGTAACATCCTCTAGAAGGAGACCTTCAAGCGGAGCTGGCAACTTATGTTCCTCTAGAGGTTCGAGGAAGGCTGAATTCCACTCGGGAAAGGTCTAAAAAGTGATCCACATAAATTTGAGTACACAAATCGTCATTCTTGGTCTTTGCTCCACTCAGACCCTTCACTTCGTCCCACCATCTTTTAGGATGTTCATCCTTTAAGATGTTGTATCCTAGACTCATAATACCTCCCTCTACAAGTTTCCTCTCGCGGTTTACTAAATTTCTGTAACACTTGAACACAGTAGAATCCGTACCATACGCCATCCATGGTGCGTCGGCTATGCACACGCGCACTTGCTTTGCAGACATTTAAGTATCAATTCCGGCGAGGATAGGTTGCTGAAATACGGCCCACTTATCCTCCTAGCTCTCAAGTGAAGCGAACAACAATGGCCAATCAATACTGACTTGTTGTGTTGACTTTCTCAGACGTTGCAGAAGCCACCACAGTGCTGTGGTTTGAGAGACCAAACGGTGGGAAGGCCAGTGGTGGGAGGGTCAAACGCCTGACGTCCGTTCAAAGCCAAAGAGAGGAATACACGGGATTAAACAAGCCTATGTATGCCAAAATGGTAATGAATTATGCAAATAGGGTTCTCCTATAGGGATGATATCTGCTTACAAACATTGCTTTTGTTATTAAAATGTGCAAGCCACAGAAACAAAAGAGCCTTTGTCTCGACATCCAATCTGAGGCTCTTGTTGGCACATTAACGACAATAGGTGATGTCAACGATATCTTCGCTATAGAACAACAGATGCACGAAAATTCTCAACTTAAATCCCAAGGGAATAAGGGGCGTTTGTGCATGATGGTCCCCAGTGAGAATAGGTGTTAGAACTTGACATGTCTTGACACAAAAATGCAATGCAAACCTAAATTACTTTACTTTCAATTAGTCATAAAGTTGAAGTTGCTCTCTGCATCGAGCAACATGCATGGATCGCAAATTGTACCCTTCTAACCCTACCCCACGCCTCCCCGTAATAGTCATGCCGACCAAAGCCGTGAATGTAGACACACAGTACTTTCAAAATTGTCGTAATTAGTTTTCAAATCTGCAGCTCGTATAATTGTAGAAGGGAGCTTTTTTCCAAGAGCAAGGATTAGCTCTTGCTCCTTTTCACCTTCTGCTTAGTCCGCGGGAACTCAGAAACAACAAATCAGTGGACTTCTCACTTGCTTTTAATTTGTTTCCCATTTTCACAGTTTTTCTTAGGGTGTCTGTTCTCTAGCGAGTTGTTAAAAGTGCTTCTTGAGATCAAAATATTCTTTACTTATTAGTGCTTCTGGTCCAGGTAACGCATCGATCGTGATTGGTCAAAGGATTAGAGGCTTAGAACGCAATAACGTCAACTACAAAAGAAGTGCTTAAGGCAGGGATCGCGTTAACGCCGAAATCGTGCATTTTTACGCAAATAAAATCCAAAAAATGCATCATCGAAATTTTAATGCGTGCCATGACGCAAGGCACTGACTTAAATAACTCACGCAACTTGCTTTGATTTGTCAGTATATTCTGTTGTTTGTAAAACTGTTGGAGCGATCTGTGATCATAATTGAAGTTCTAAGAAATGGGGTTTAAAACATCTAAAAAGGTTAAAACTAAATTTTCGACCGCCTTCTGCGGTCTTCTTCAGAGGAATGTACTCTGCAAGTCACTGAATGCAAATATATAGCAAAAGACGTCACTCTTCGTTGCTCCGAAGGGAGGAAACCAGTGATGTGTAAACCCTTGGAAAGGGTGCTCTTTCATTAACAGAGTTCTTGTCCAGGAATGAATGTAACGGCTCTAGAAAAAGCCTTTGTCGGCCGGTCCTATGCATATGCGTCAATATTAATTCCAAGTTGGTTACTCTCTTTTTCTCATAATTTAAAACATACTCTTTTTCTCGCAGAGGGTCACCAAGATTTTGGGACCCCCAAAAAATGCTTGGGACCCCAATTTGGCCGAACATGCGGGTCCCAGGACCCAGATTGAAAAATCCTAGTGCCATCCCTGTTAAGGTGTACCTACAACTGCACCAAACATGGCCAACGCTGACGATTTCCAAAATGCAGTGCCGTTAGGCCTTGAACAAATTTATTTAAGACCAATCGCAGTTGATGGAATGTGACTTGTCAACTAACAAACTTAAAGTAACAAGACTAAACCAACCGAAGTAAGCATGGGATTAACAAAACCAATTAATGTACCTCAGGTTAAACGAAGCCCAAAAACTAATAAAGTCAACGCGGGATTAACGGATCAGTACGGTACCGAAGTTTCTTCAAAAATAATGATAGTACTACAGGATTGTTTCCCAACAGTACAACAACACTTGACCAAGTTTTAGCGTTATAGCCTTACCAATATATATTCGAGACTAGGAGTACAGCGGTTGCACAACAACACATACTAAAAGCACTTGTCAATGTAGTCCTTTTAGCATCTCTAGTCAATTGACCTAGATGGAGTATTTTCAAATAAGAAATAATAATTATCCTATCGTGTCTAGATATAAATTAATTGCTTACGAGGTCATTATACGCACGAAAGTATCCGGAAGAGATGTGGAACGCATTTGTGAGTAAAGTTAGTTGTATTTTCTAGTACGTGCATTTTGCCTGGCACCAGTGTGGCCCCTTTTTTGAAGTGGTTACGTCAGTTTCCTAACATACTGTTTCATAACTTTAACACAAGATTAAGTCCTTTCTGAATTATCAGTCGCATACTAATAAGTATAAAGATAAGGCCCGGTTTAAACGTCGCATGTTACATGTGCCGAATCTAATGCAAATGAGAAAAATCTGTTGTTTTCGTTCATTTGCATTAGATTCGGAACATGTAAAATGCGACGTTAAAAACGGGCCTAATGTCACATTAGGGAACTTAAGCACAGACGTTTTTGATCCACGGACGGCAACCGGAAATTGAACTTTTCCCTTTTTGGAGCGTTTTCACGTCATCGCGGTTGTAACGTCAAGCCACAGTGATCAACAAGAGCTTTTCCTGTCCGTGGTAAGGAGCAAAACCACGCCAAAAAAGGAAACATTCGACTTCCGGTTGCAGTCCGTGGCTCACGAACGTCTGTACTTAAGCTCCCTACTATTAGAAGTGACAAATATGCTTCACTCTAAAAAGCTTTGTGCCTTGCAGCACCATTCGTTACGCACAATTAACTTTAGCTGCAGAAACATTTGTTACGTACAACAAATAAATCTTTATCA
>NC_090888.1:25281009-25288509 GCF_036669925.1 Montipora capricornis | reverse complement strand
TCTGGATCTAATTGGTGCCATCTGGTTAAGAGTATCTTCAAGAACTTGCTCATATCTAGATATGGCAGAGGCCAGACACAGATTATCATCCAATAGACCTCCCAGGTTAACAGCATGAACAATCTGAGGGTAAATAAAGATTTATATGGTACGGTATAATATGATATGATATGATATGATATGAAAGATAAATGATTTTAAGGAGTTTACTTTGATTCAGCGGTTCATGATTACCAGTTATTGTGATGTTTAGAAACCATCTGCAGGACAAAAAATAGGTCCGCAATGCGTACTTGGGGTCTTATGCTTAGCTTAACTCCATTGGGCCCCTACAGAATTTGGTACTTCGGTGTCACTTTTACCATGCGTGATTGGTTGAAAATTTGCCATAACAGTGTAGCACTAAAATGGATTCCTTAAGTATGCTTCAAATTTCAGGACCTGTTCAGAATTTTACAGGTTTGACTCGCTGCTAATCTTTCTCTTATTGCTATTTGCACAGTTAAGACAACTTTTGCTGCACACTACACCACCTCTATCAGCTATTCAGTAGTCACAGAAGCACTAGAATGGCTAAGAAACAAGCAGGGCACTGTCATACATTCATATGACCCTATAAATGATCAAGAGAATGCTGAAATACAACTGTAATTCGAAAAAGAATCATCAGTAGATGAGGTGTTCAATGAACAAGTACCCTCAGAGCTTGCTGCAAATCCCCAAACTACTGAAAATCACAGCCCATCAGCAATAACAATGTATAATCAGCCAACAGAAATATCTGATGATCAATTACGCCAATCAGTTAGATCATTAAATAAAATGCAACACAAAGCTTACAACAGGGTGCTTTCATGGATTAGAAATAAAATGAAAAACCTCAACAGCCTGAAGTCACAAAATGTTGAACCAGTTTCTTTGTTTATAACTGGAGCTGGTAGTGCTGGAAAAAGTCATTTGATGAAAACAATATACCACACTTAAAAAACCTATAGACATGCTCCAATGAATCCTGAGAAACCAACAGTCTTACTAGCAGCATCTACTGGAGTAGCAGCAATAAACTTTGATGGTACAATCATTAACACAGCATTAGCAATCCCTAAAAATACAGGTGATTTTCTACCTCCAATATCTGACCAGAAAAGAACACAAATAAGATTATCACTGTGTGAGCTGAACGTAATAATAATAATAATAATAATAATAATAATAATAATAGATGAGATCTCAGTGGTTGGTATTACACTACTTTCCTCCATATTCATCAATGACTAAAAGAGATATTTGATATTAACAACTCACAGCTTTTTGCTGGTATAAGTATTATTGCTCTTGGTGATTTATATCAACTTAACCTCCAAAAGGGGAGTCAGGATGGCTAAGTGGTTGTCAACCGTGCCTTCCACCTCTGCAACCTAGGTTCATCTCTGGCCTTGAGGTTGTATGTGGGCTGAGTTTCGGCCGATCTCAATCTAAATGCGAGGGTTTTTCTCTGGGTACTCCGGTTTTCCTCTCTCATAAAAATCGACTCTAGATCAATAACATCCAGGCGGATACCATCGTATAGGGATAACCTCTTGTATCTCTCCCTTTCATTGTATTGAATGAATGGAAGTTGGTATATTAAAATTAGCCGTGATCGATTCCTAAAGCTATGTTTACCCTGAAAGCCACAGATCAATATCCTAACAATGTTAATAAACAAGATATTGACAGAATATTGGCAAGAATAAGATCTAAAACTAGTGGACTTGATTATGAACTTCATTTAAAAGAAATGGCAAGAGTGATGCTTATACAGCTAATATTGACATCTCAGATAGATTGATCAATGGTTAGATTGGCACAGTAGTCAAAATATATGTCAATCCAAATCCTCAAAGGCCGTCAATAATATTCATTAAGTTTGATCATGATAAAGCAGGACAAAACATGATAAATAACAGCAATGCTCAATATAATTATGCTAAACAAAACAAAGTAGTAGCTATTGAACCCATCTTGGCAAAGATAAAAGTAAGACCTAATAAGCTATTATTACCTGAGATACAAAGAACACAGTTTTCAATTACATTAGCATGGGCTTGCACTGTCCACAAAGTACAAGGACTGACAATGGATAGAATAGTCATAAGCTTTAATATTAACAAACAAAGAAGCTTTAACTATGGTGAAATATATGTTACAATAAGTCGTTCTAAAACATTACAAGGTATCTATGCTCTTGGAAAAATTGAGCACAAGCATGTTAGAGCAAATCGTGAAGTACATGAAGAATATGAAGTATTAAGGAATACAGTATGGTATCCTTGGTCCGCGACTTTTCCGAGCATGATGTTATATTTCCTCGTAAATTAAAATACCACCAAAGATAAATGTGTCAGATGATGTCTTGATTATTCTTCTTTCACATGACGAAATCTCGGCTTTCCTGCTATCTGTGATTGTGCGGAATTCAAGTTTGTTGACAAGTGTGTTAATTTGTCTTTCTAGAAAGTCTCTACTTTTGCGACTCCGTAACTTCCATGGTCATGTTTACTTGGCTTGTGTAAAGATAAAACGTAACTGGAACACGTGTTTTTTTTGCAGAACAGATTTACAAATAAACTTATTTCTGCAGTTGGGAACGAATTTGCTGCAGAGTTTCAAACAACCTTTATTTTTAAAAAATAAAACTTTTGAACAATCATGAATAAGATAAACAGGAGAGTTACAAAAATCACTGTACTGCTATAAAACGCGAACAAAAGAAAAATAGTGACTGATTAGTACAGTCAATCTCCAGTTAATAAAAAGCGTATTCTCATTGGTAATTTCAAGATGTAAACATTCATAAAAAGCACAACAGAGCAATTTTGAAACAGAAATAACTTACCTTGAACAATTACAACTAATTTGGGAATGATTTCCGTACAGATCCCTACTTCATTATGCATGCAGAATAAATTAATTATGCATTCGCGCCATTGTTTTGTAGAACAATGCGTATACCCAAGGGAATCGAATATATACATGGCTAATTTGTACTTACGGGATGATCAAAAGTGGACCTCATTCTTTCTCTCTCGCTCCCTCCCTCTCTTTTTTCTCCCTCTCTCTTTTCTTTGCCCTTTTTGCTCACACCGTGTTTCTTTCTTTTCGTCCCAGCTTTCCTCTTTTGATTCCTTTGTCCTGTCTTTCTATTCCAGATCCCGCTCGGCTTTTTCTGTCCTTTTTCCTCCCGCAGTCTGCCTTGAACTCCGTACCACTGTAAACCTCTGGATTACTTGTCCCTCCTCTAGACCACTAAGCTAACGTGTCAAGTTGCTAATTCACACCTTGATAATGATATTTCTCTGGAATTCTGGACGACAATTTACATAACAATGATAAGTAATTATATACGCGTGCCGTGCCGACCACCAACAAATGCACTGATTTTGCTTCTTTTGAAACAACGTGACCCCTTAATAATGCTAACCGTAACCCTTTAGGCTTAAGGTTGAACCCAGTAAAATTCTTTTGGAGGTTAATCGAGTATATCTGTGAATGTCTGAATTGCTTGTTGTTTTCATCCCGCGTGCTGCACACTTAAAAGAGCACTGCACGGAAGAGTATACCTCCTTGTGATTGGGGCATCCTTTATGGGAAATTTTTTATGCACGATTTATTGCAGTATAAAATCTTTGAGTCGACGTTAACCCCTCTCTTTCATCAAACTGTACATTTTAAAACAAATATGGCCGCCCCTCAAGAAACAACTTTAAACTTATGGAAACTATCCCAACTTTTAGCCGATCACGAGCGGTGCATAGAGTGGTGCAAAGAGCACAATCTACTCTCGTCAATGAAATGCCCTAAACCTGAGAGCGGAAACGCACTCAAATGCAAATGGAAAAGACGAACTGCATCAGGAGATGGATTTGTTTGGCGATGCTCTATAAAAAACTGCAATGGACAAGTCATGGTTTTCTGGTAGTAAGCTTTCCCTTGAAAAAATATTAGCCCTAACTTACGCTTGGGCGCATAAATTCACCACAACACAAGCAGTGAACGAAACGTTAGATGAAGAGGAGGGAGGTTTGTGGAGATAGAATAATGAAACAACATGCGAGGCCAATAGGCGGTCCTGGTACAACTGTTGAGATTGATGAGTCCAAGTTTGGCAAGATGAAGTATCACAAAGGTCGCTACATCGAAGGACTGTGGGTCTTTAGTGGCGTTTGCCGCGAAACCAAGGCCTGCTTCCTTGTTCCGGTAGAGCGCAGGGATAAAGAGATACTCTTGCCAATTATCCGCGCTCAAATATTGCCTGGAAGACGCGTGATGAGCGACATGTGGAAAGCTTACGATTGCCTACAAGACGAGGGCTATCATAATCTCACAGTTAACCATCTCCTAAACTTCGTCGACCCAGACACGCGTGCCCACACGCAGAGCATTGAAAATACATGGTGGGGAGTAAAACGAAGTATGCCTTATACAGGAACATCCGTGGATCTCTTTGAAAGCTACCTACAGGAGTGGTTGTGGCGTCAGCAAAACAAAAGTGATCCATTCGGAAACATCATTGAGCATATCGCTGCTTTGTACAATGTGCGAGCCCTCTCTATGCACCGCTCGTGATTCTGCAAAAAGAGCCGTACATTATACAGGAAAGAAAACAAACCCTCACTTTGCAGTGCTTTGGTGAATTGACAAAGAAACGAAGGACCATTTTAAGAGCAAAAAGAAGGTAGGCATTCAATTTCTGCAAATTTTTTTTCATCCGTTTGTTTTGTATATGACAATCTGAACCGTATTTGTACAAAGATTTCTTAAAACTCCACTTCTTTCGCTTATTTTAAAATTGACAAATGGCTAAAATTGCTGGAAAAGTGCAAAAATTAAGTTGAAAATGTTCGATTTTCCGTATTTCAGTCAAAAATTTTACCGATTTTTATCATTTGTTAAAGTCCATATAGACTTAGAAGACCAAAGACCAAACAAAGCGCTACACTCCCAAAGGACGTCTATTGTTATTGCTATTGTTTTCTTGAAACAAAGGACCGTATGCATAATGAAGTAGGGACCTGTGCGGAACTCTTGCCCTAATTTGCGACGGAAAGCTCTTCAACATTTTCCCAAAACAGGAAAAACGACTGCAGATTTAATACACAACGACGACAACACGCCAGAAGCAATAGCCGACACTTGAAAAACAATGACTCACAATTACTAGTACCCAGTCTACATTCCAGACTACATTCCTACATTTATGCTCTCGGAGATCTGTCACGTGTGATCTCATCCTCAAAGTGACAAACTGACTGACAACCAAGATCTGCCTCTGACTTAGGGATCTGTATGCATACAATGCATAAGACCCCAAAAACTTGAAACTTAGCAGGGGCCAGGTAATCCTGTGGATAAATTTTTTCTGTGATGGTGGTGAAAGAAAATGAAACTGCCATTTGTTTGCCTCAGGAGTTCCCGTGTTTTTTCTTGCTTGTGATCGGCTGCAGGTGCAATCGTTAGGCTGTTTGTGGAGGAATTGAGATTCTTCTTCCCTAGGAGTTTGGCTGTTCCAGTCGCATGAACATTTGAAACTTGTAAGCTCAGCCACCTCACGACCAGCTGGCAATTTGTGCAACCTGGCTGTCCTGTTGGAAGGAAAATAAATTATCATATGTTGTTAACATGAAATGTATTTATGGCGTTGGACTTTCGTTTTAGTGCAATAAAAAAATCTGAGTTTAGGGGCTCTCTAAATGCTCTAGTTTTGAAGCAAAGTCAAAATCTTGACAGAAGCCTGTTAATGCAGCCACAGTATTTCTGATTGTCATGATTTCATTGTTTTTCACATCTGCAGTTCATAAAATTATTTTGTTCTCTGAACACTTTTTTTACAATAGTTAAAGAGAGTTGACAATAGGTGGATGAGACCTAGTGAAGCCTCCAAAAGTGGAAATGAAGAAGAAGCAAAGACAAAGGTATTTTGTGTACACAGTGTTTTTATTTTAAATATACTTTGAATACATGTTGCTAATTATTTAAGAGGCCTTTCCCAAGTTGCTTAGAGCCTTTCGAGAATCCTGTAGGCCTGATTTTAAGTTTTTTTTGTACTGCAATTTTCATTCGTGCACAGATGAAATACAGTAAAAGCTCATGAATTGGTCGCACCCACTGATAAGGGGTGTTTCTGCTGGTACCGGAAGCATTGTGTTTTTGGTCGCTTGGGATTAGTCTTTATTTGGAGTTGTTTTGTTTTCTGTCTTTTGTTTCTTTTGTTTTACGTAATTCATGCTCCGGTACCTGCAGAAGCTGCCTTGATAAGCTGTGTCCAAACTTGAAAAATCAGGGCAACGTTTGGGAGACAAGAAAGCATGGGAAGCACGGTGACTTAGCGGTTAGAGCGCTGGACTCCAGATCGAGCGGTCCTGGCTGGGTCATTGTGTTGTGTTCTTGGGCAAGACACTTAACTCTCACAGTGTCTCTCTTCACCCAGGTGTATAAATGGGTACTGGCAAAATTTGATGCTGGGGGTAACCCTGCGATGGACTAGCATCCCATCCAGGAGGGAGTAGAATTACTCCTAGTCGCTTCATGTTACAGTAAACGGAGATGATGGGCCGCTGGGTTGGTAGCAGACTTTACCTTAACTTTAGAGAGACAACACTTACTATGACGTTGACTCACCTTTCACCTGCATTATTCCATAATGAAGTAAATGATACCTTTTTTTCTTCGTCTCAAAGAACCATATTTCAAACTTCTGGTTTGATTTTTGCCCAAAGATCCACATACAATCGAGTCAAAAATCTGAAATGGGAACATGAGTGACATAACTTGAAAAAAACTTGTCACCTAAGCTTTAAATGCAGAGAGAGGTCTGGGAAATGAGTCATATACCGGTACACACACACAAAAGGTTATCTAATGTTATTAATGGATAAAGGTATAAATTTGCCTTTTCATAATTTCAAGGTTTTTAATTCAATTCAATGGTTCACAGTTCCACTTTTGTAGTGATGTTTGGGAATCATCGACATGAAAAAAACTTGAAGCTCAGCAGGGGCGGGATAATTCTATGGATAAATTTGCTGTGCTGGTGGCGAAAGAAAATGAAGCTCTCAGTGATTTCCCTCAGGTTTTCTGATGAATTTCTGGCTATTTTCTAGCTTGGGATGGAAACATGAGGCGGTTTGTGCAGGAATCAAGATTTATTATCCCTAGGAGTTTATCTGTTCCAATCGCACAAACATTTGGAAATTGCACGAGCTCTTAAAGAGCAAGACTCACCAATGAAGAACCTAATAAGGCACAAAATGTAATTGCCTCTTTAGGAGCCACAACTCACTTTAAAGCAGTGACCATCAATCATATCATTTTGTTTTACTGTTTAATTTTATTCCAGGAACTCTATCGTAAAGTGAGAAGTATCCTGAATAAGCTCACCCCACAGAAGTTTCAGACCCTGACACGACAAATTAGTCAATTAGAAATTGACACTCCAGAGCGTTTGGAAGGTGCAATTGA
>NC_090888.1:25233509-25268509 GCF_036669925.1 Montipora capricornis | reverse complement strand
TACGAGGATATATTCAAGATGGCGGCAGGGGGTTTGAATGAACTCCACGTCATATATTTGGTTTGAATTGTATTATATTCTTTTTCTTTTATTTGGAGTGAAGTGTAGTGTGTTCTGGTGGTACGGTTCCGCCCAACCAGCCGGATAGTATCGCGCTTATATAGGGAAAGAATAATGGAGTAGCTAAGAACCAATGAGAAGGCACTGACGTCACAGTCAAACAAGTTGAAACAAGTTTAAGGGTTGGTTACAAAAACCAGTTTTGAAGATGATCAGTATTCAAAAGTCTTCAATAGCAAAAATCCCGTCAAACCGGTTTGCGTTCTTTCCTTATGGCACACCCAGAAATAGACACTTGTATAAAGGTAACGGAAAAAAATATTTCAATTCAACGATGGGCCAAATGATCGAACAGCAGATTTTTGCTTTGGAGATTGACGCATTAACAAACCGTTTGCAACGACTGCAATTGGACAACAAAATCGTAACCTTACTTAATGAACTTTGGGATAAGATGAATAAAGGAGGCTCTCGCAAAGTTGAAATAACAAGTGATGAAGATGGAATGGAAGTCATAATTGGAGAGCTAATGGTTCCAACATTTTATTTTACGAACGAGAAGAAATTTTCCCGTCAACTTCCTTGTATTTTGAAGTCAGCGCTACAAAATGAACATTGGCTACGGGTAAAGGTTCATCAACTATTTGTTAGCGAGTGGAAGAGTGATTATTTCTCACATGCAAGATGGAACAGCAATGACACGTTCACTTTCAACCAGTAAAAGAAAAAAGCAGTATATTTTCATCTTCGTATTTACAAACAATGCCAACAAATGTTATGTATAAATTAATTAAACCCTATTCAAAAACACACTACAATGCCTTTTCAATTCAGCGAAAGGAATGAAACATGAAGAAGCAAAGTTTACTTGAAAAACTCTCCACATAGTTAGAAATAATTGTCAAAGAGTTTTTCAATTAACCTTTCACAGTGATTACATTCTTCATGATTATCACTGTTTCCATTTTCATCCACGTTTCGGCATGCAAATATACACTGAATTGCAAAGGCAAAGTCGTGTTGTTGAATAGAATTTAACTCTCTATTAAAATATCTACAGACTATACAATTTTCCTCGTATTCCATCTCAGGATGAATTTCCTCACAGAGCTGTAAGAGAGAGCAACGGCTCTTTTGCCAACGAACATCGGCTTTACATCGCGAATACGGTTTTCAAGAGTAAGGATATTCACCGTAAAACCTGGGTCTCAGCTGATAAGAAGACTGAGAAACGACTGGATTATTTTCTGGTTGATAAGTTTTTATGGAAATCCTCGATGAGCTGCAGGGCCTACATACCCGCGTCGGAAATCTACGAATCTGACCACCGGTTGCTAGGTCTTCGAGTACGCCTCCCCTCCAAACGCCAACGCCGCAACATCTTCCAAAAACGCCCACCGAAACCCAAACCGAACCTCAAACTCCTCCGCGATGACGCTAAAAAGCGTAAAGCTTTCTCTAACATCACGCGTAGTGAACTTTTCAACCACCCTCTCTTCCATGACCGCTCTCCGAATGCGATTGAGCAGAGAATCTCCGATGCGCTCAACGTTGCTGCAACGGACACCTGCCCACCAGCCGAAAATGAGCACCCAGTTTGGTATACCTCAGATTTCAAGGCCAAGATCGAAGAGATGCTCGCTGAGAAAGACCCTAAAAAGCGAAAAAAGAAGATCCGAGAAATGCGCAAGCTCCGGCAAACGCTAAAAAGTCACTACTACAAGTCACGCTCTCAAAAAATCAACCAGGCTGCAAAAAATCGCAAAATCGAAGAAGAGTTTCGCCTCATGCGTGAAGCCAAAATGGTCAAAAACAGTGACAAGCTGGTTTGCCCGCCTGAAAAACTCCGTGAACACTCCACCAACCACTTCGGCTCTCGTGAAGTCAAAACTCCCCCCGAAATCTCCGACCCTGAAAGCCACCCGTATGTCCTCCCAGAACGCGAAATCGCCGTTGATGAGTCCCCTCCAACAGTTGAAGAAGTTAAAAGTGCGTTCTCAAAGCTCAAAAACGGTAAAGCTATCGGCACCGACGGTCTTGCCGCTGAGCTTTTGAAATACAACGACTGCCCTGCCCTAGCAGAACTGGTCACTGAACTGCTGACCAACGTCTGGAATGGTGGTGAGGTCCCCGACAGTTGGAAACACTCCCGCGTGCGGTGCCTTTTCAAGAACAAAGGTCTTGCTTCTGACCCTTCGAAATACAGAGGTCTGAGTATCAACTCGCTGCTGAATAAGGTGCTTATGATTATCGTGTTGGACAGAATGAAAGAGTCCTACGAATCTAATATCATGCCCGAACAGTACGGTTTCAGGTCCGGTGTAGGCACTGTTGATGGTATCTTCGTCGCAAAAAGACTGATAAAGACGACGTTAGGCTACTTCAACGCCTGTTTCATCGATTTACGAGCTGTTTTTGACCACATCTCTCGCCCGTTACTGTACAAAATCCTTCGTCTCCGCACTGGTGCCAATAAGCTAATCGATATCCTCGAGAAAAACTACGAAAATACGACGGGGTACATCTCTGGTACCCAAAAAACTGATGCTTTCGACATCAAAGTCGGGGTACGCCAAGGTGCACAAGAGTCCCCCTGCATCTTCAACATCTTTATGGACACGGTCCTCCGCGTAGCACTCCACGAGATTGAAAAGATCACCGATGACTGTGGAATCGAAATCGAGTATCGAATAAACATGTGCAGCACCGACCGCAACCAGCGCGCCATAGCTCCTCCATCTGGTAAGCGAAAAGTTAAGCTAATTTTATACGCTGATGATATAGTCTTATTTTGTCGCTCAGCGTCGTCCCTTCAGCTCAGCGTCGACGCGATGAACTCCGTTTTCACCCGCTTCGGCCTGAAAATCGCTGAAGATAAGACCCAGACGATGATTTTCAACGCTGACGAAGAAGAACTCGCTCAAGAGTCAATCATCACGCTAAATGGCTTCGCAGTCGAGAACGTGCGCAAATTCCGCTACCTAGGCTACTGGCTGAACAACACCGCGAAAAATCCACCCCTCGCTGAGCAAATTTCCTCTGCATGGTCAAAATGGACTGAGATAAAACACATCCTCTGCGATCGTGAAATCAACCTCTGGATACGAGTAAAAATTTTAGAATCAACCGTCCGCGCACGCCTCCTCTACGCTGCGCAAACTGACCTCCTCAGCTCTGCTGAGCACGCTAAGTTAGAATCAATTTGGCACCAATATCTTCGAAATATGGTCAAAGGCGGTTTCCAGCGCAAAAAAGCACCACCCCGAGAAACTAAAAAACAGAAAGCTGAGCGGCTGAAACGCGAAGCTGAAAATCCTGAGCTGAAAGAGCAATGGGACTGTGGATATAAAATCACGAATGAGAAGCTGAGAAAAATTTGCGGAGCTACTCCCATCGGTGACTTCGCCGATAAATTTCATCTCAAATACGTTGCTCACGTGACCCGCATGCCGAACAACGCTTTGCAGAAACAGCTGGCCTACAGTGAACCAGCCCGTAAAATCCGACAAGGAGGCAAAATATGAATTTCTGGGCTAAATTATCAGAGACTACTGGCATCAAAGCCGAACAACTACAAAAGACTATGTACGACAGGAACGATTTCAACAAGTGGATCGCAGATCGCTACGAGACGCATTCACGGCCAGCCAAATTCGTAAAGACGAGTAAGTGCTGAACAAATCGATCTATCGAAAGTATGCTACTGGAATTTCGCATCCTTGCAAATCTAGCTCATATTGAATCTAGCACGCGGTAAGGAATCAAACACTTGTTTCCACATTCGTTTTGCACATTCGAAACTACTTAAATTTGAAAAACAACGAATACTGCTGCAGGAATTTCGTTTCAAGGCGAACTTTCTCTTTCTGGAAAAGTTTCCTCAATTGTACCATCTACGATGGCGTTCTATTAGACATTGACCGCTCCAGTTATTCATTTACTATTGTATAAAACGCTGTTTAAAAATTACGGACAAACGTAGATCATGCTTCTGCGGCTATAACTGAAAGATTTAAAGAACAACAAGCGTAGTTTCGTAAAATATAATGATCTAATAAATTTCTATGTTACCAAATTAAGACCAAAAGTAACTTATGCGAATGCTTTAAACTCTTAAACACGCCAACAGTGCTGCTATTGTCCCACTGCTGGGACTCCATTCATAAAACGTTATTCCATACCTAATATAAGGGCCTTATATTTATTCCTAAACTTGAGGAAGTGTTTGAGAATAGCGAAATCGACTCTCATAGAGTATTCCGTTAAAAGGATAACAATTTGAGCACGAACAGAAGCTTTGCTTTTACTAATTTGTAACGATTTCAACTGAAGCGTATAGGTGAAACCTGTTGAGGATATCAGTAAACATCTTCGCCCCATTTCCCTGACCCCGGCGCTGTCTAAAGTCGCTGAAGACTTTGTGGTTGGTCTTTATGTGGGCCCTGCCGTCATGGAGGTGATCGACCCCGACCAGTACGGAGGAATCCCAAAATCGTCTACCCTCCACGCCCTAACATCCATGGTGCACAATTGGTCCAAAGCAACTGACGGTAACGGAGCTGCCGTGAGAGTGGTCCTCTTCGATTATAGGAAGGCGTTCGACTTTATAGACCACACCCTGTTGGTACGTAAGGTCTTCGATCTATCGATTCCAAGGAGTGTCGCCTGCTCGTGAGCACGCAGTGTTTGATCCAAGAGGCGACATATCCCACAAGAATTTCTTTAAAATGGTTCTGAATTATAATTAAGTAAGAAATGGAAAACATTCGAGACCAGAGTAGCTCAAACGAATTTATTTGCAGAACGGTTCAGTTATTATTAAGTCAGTAAACATACACCAACAAATACTTCAAACATTTTACTGAATTAACAGAAAGCGCTTATCACAATGTGATATCTGCGAAAAACAGTTCTCTTTAAACAAGCGAACCACACAATACATAATCGTAGCAGTGATTACCTTAATCCAAAAAACGATCTATGTTAAAAGCATTCTTGATAGAAGTGAGCATTGCCTTCGCGTCCAGGTTTTACAATATTTCCCAGCTTGGCTGTTTTGGCTGTTAACAGTCCCGTTAGTACATTTCGATTGGGATTGGTTACTGAGGCACTTTTGCTCTGAGCAACTCCGAGTTGCTGCGAGCAAATATGAGTACCGGTAAGTCCCTGTAGAGGAAGCAACTTGTAACGACAGAGTTGCTCCCAGCAACTCCGAACAAGTCCGAGCAGCTCCGAGTAAATATGAGTAGGTGCCTGCCACGAGGGGGAAGCAACTACCAACGACAGAGTTGCTCCGATGAACTCCCAGCAGCTCGGACCAGCTCCGAGTAAATATGAATAGGTCCCTGTAGGGGGAGCAACTGGCAACGACAGAGTTGCTCCGAGGAACTCCGAACAACACCAAACAACTCCGAGCAACCTCCGAGTAGCATCCAGAGAGCATCCAACCAATTCATGCGTCCAGGGTTGTTTACAGTTTTGCTCTGTTTCAAAGAGTAAGGGTTATCGCAGGAACACGGCATCGTTAGCCATTTGGAGTGCTCTTTACCGATGTTTATTACAAGGTGTTCGTACCGTTGTTGGTCTACCGCTTGTAAGTAATTGAGTACTTCTTTGTGATTCGCAATAAAGGGACACGGGTACTCAGGGCATTTCACATATTTAAATCCATTGTCTGACATCCCATGCTCTAGCAATTCACAAACAACCGTGAAAAGGGCATTTCGCATGAACTTCCACCGGCGATCTGCCCCATGAGCTCATCGACGGTGGCGAGTGCCTTTAGCTGCCACAACTCCCGCTCTTGGTAGGTCTGCTCTGCGACATGCACAGTGCCTGGGATTTCTTTTTTCTCCTCCTCTTTCGTATCTACCGTGGGAGGCAAAACTTCAATTGTCATAGCATCAAAGGCTTCACACAGTGATTCAACTTCTTTCTTATCAACCTTGCATAGTTTCTTCTTGTTGGTGGGAGGTTTTGAAGGCCGAGTGGGCTTTCGAGTAGGTGCAGATTGATGAAGTACCTCAGACATGTTATCTCATGAAAATCAAGGAGTAAGACTTGCACATTTTATGACAAAATGTCTACTTTCCCTCAAGGGATGATGGGCCTATGAAGTCGTTGGGAACCAATCACCAAATAGTATTTTTTGGGTTTGATTGGCTGTCGATGTTGCAAAACCGGTGTCGTACGTGAGCTGTATCTCGTTTTTTCCAAAACCGGTTTTACCATACCCAGAAACGTTCGGGAATAATAGCCCTCTTTATTTAACTTCAGTGGCTTCTCATTGGCCGTTTATGATGTCACCTCTACCTCATTGGGTCCGGGGCCAATCCATTGTTCTTCTCGCTATGTATTGGTAATATCACAACAAAAGTTCAGAACACACCTCTTCTAATTTCTCAAGAAACACTAGTTTTCAGCCCTTACTTTGAATGATGCATTCTTGTCAATTCTGTCAGAGAGCATTTAGGCGCAAGTTCAACAGAGATCGACACGAGACAGTGAGTTGCCCAAAACGATTTGATGATGAAGAAACAATGGACAGCTTTTCAGATGAGGAAGGGGGTTTGGGACGAAGAGCTGAAAAATATTACGAGGATGATAATGAAGAGGATAATTTATATGAAGATGGAGATGAAGCCGAGGACGACGAGGTTGGTAATGATGACGATGAGGAAGATGACGAGGACGAAGACGATAGTGGGGAAGAAACTGATAATGGCGATACAGACAGTTGCACAGAAAATAAGGAAGTTGATCCATGGGATAAACTACGAGAAGAAGTTATCAGTGACCTAAACTCAGCTTGGGAAGGACAGGTGCAAGAAAATTTACGTCAGGGTTTGCCAAAGGATGATGCTCAGATTCAAGCTGCTAACCATCTGCTTCCTGTTTACTGCAAAGAGCTACGGCACTTATATTTGCAATATGTAAGGTGGTACCACGACCTCAAAACTGATCCAGTGCACAAGAAGATTATGCAAACAATACGTAGTTTTAAGGACGACGATGACATGGATTATACAGAGGCTGTAGAAGCTGCTATAAGTAAGCGGAAGTACCTGCTGAACAGTCTGTTCGACCTAGAACATTTTCCTAAAGACACGGAATTGACTGAAGATAACGACTTTTCTTATGAAGCAAGGAAGAGAAAGTATTGCGAAAGTTGGTACACTTAATCACATTAACATTACTTCCACTGGCACTGACGCACTGGGATCAAGAGGACCTGCAAGGCTCGACGCTACTCGACCGCTGCTCGGAGTTGTTTAGAGTTTCTCGGAGTTGGTCGGAGCAACTCTGTCGTTGCTAGTTGTTTTCGCTACAGGAACCTATTCATATTTGCTTGGAGCTACTCGGAGGTTGCTCGGAGTTGCTTGGAGTTGTTCGGAGTTCCTCGGAGCAACTCTGTCGTTGCCAGTTGCTCCCCCTACAGGGACCTATTCATATTTACTCGGAGCTGGTCCGAGCTGCTGGGAGTTCATCGGAGCAACTCTGTCGTTGGTAGTTGCTTCCCCCTCGTGGCAGGCACCTACTCATATTTACTCGGAGCTGCTCGGACTTGTTCGGAGTTGCTGGGAGCAACTCTGTCGTTACAAGTTGCTTCCTCTACAGGGACTTACCGGTACTCATATTTGCTCGCAGCAACTCCGAGTTGCTCGGAGCAAAAGTGCCTCAGTAACCAATCCCAATCGAAATGTACTAACGGGACTGTTAACAGCCAAAACAGCCAAGCTGGGAAATATTGTAAAACCTGGACGCGAAGGCAATGCTCACTTCTATCAAGAATGCTTTTAACATAGATCGTTTTTTGGATTAAGGTAATCACTGCTACGATTATGTATTGTGTGGTTCGTTTGTTTAAAGAGAACTATTTTTCGCAGATATCACATTGTGATAAGCGTTTTCTGTTAATTCAGTAAAATGTTTGAAGTATTTGTTGGTGTATGTTTACTGACTTAATAATAACTGAACCGTTCTGCAAATAAATTCGTTTGAGCTACTCTGGTCTCGAATGTTTTCCATTTCTTACTTAATTATAATTCAGAACCATTTTAAAGAAATTCTTGCGGGATATGTCGCCTCTTGGATCAAACACTGCGTGCTCACAATTAAAGTCCATAAGCCTTAGCTTGTCCAGACGTGTGGTTAAGGCCTTGTGTTATTGTGCACTCGTCGTGACGAGATTTGTGTTCTTAAATAAATCTGGGGTTGTTTGTCGGCCTCTTTGGCGTGACATGGATTAATTTCAATTTGAAATGCCCTTCAATGATTACTCTACTTGTCTTCTAAGAATTTGATGAAGGTACTAGTGTCATGCATGTATCACTTTTACGGTTCGTGAAACCAATCCTTGGTTTATTTTTCGTGAATTGCTCGTAATACAGGACGCGTTTTGTTAATTATCTATCACTGTTTTGGCTTGCCCAGGCTTGTGAACAAAACCTCTTGTTTTACTTGTATCCCGATCTCAGTGATTTTCGTTATTCACAGAAACGGCAAATGAATAACTCGAGCGGATCAATTGCACTTATTTAATTTACACCGTGATTTTTAGTGTTTGCGTAATTACTGATTTTATACGCTTCAGTTGAAATCGTTACAAATTAGTAAAAGCAAAGCTTCTGTTCGTGCTCAAATTGTTATCCTTTTAACGGAATACTCTATGAGAGTCGATTTCGCTATTCTCAAACACTTCCTCAAGTTTAGGAATAAATATAAGGCTCTTCTATTAGGTATGGAATAGCGTTTTATGAATGGAGTCCCAGCAGTGGGACAATAGCAGCACCGTTGGCGTGTTTAAGAGTTTAAAGCATTCGCATAAATTACTTTTGGTCTTAATTTGGTAAAATAGAAATTTATTAGATCATTATATTTTACGAAACTACGCTTGTTGTTCTTTAAATCTTTCAGTTATAGCCGCAGAAGCATGATCTACGTTTGTCCGTAATTTTTAAACAGCGGTTTATACAATAGTAAATGAATAACTGGAGCGGTCAATGTCTAATAGAACGCCATCGTAGATGGTACAATTGAGGAAACTTTTCCAGAAAGAGAAAGTTCGCCTTGAAACGAAATTCCTGCAGCATTATTCGTTGCTTTTCAAATTTAAGTAGTTTCGAATGTGCAAAACGAATGTGCAAACAAGTGTTTGATTCCTTACCGCGTGCTAGATTCAATATGAGCTAGATTTGCAAGGATACGAAATTCCAGTAGCATACTTTGCTCTCCCTTACAGCTCTGTGAGCAGAATCATCCTGAGATGGAATACGAGGAAAATTGTATAGTCTGTAGATATTTTGATAGAGAGTTAAATTCTATTCAACAACACGACTTTGCCTTTGCAATTCAGTGTATATTTGCATGCCGAAACGTGGATGAAAATGGAAACAGTGATAATCATGAAGAATGTGATCACTGTGAAAGGTTAATTGAAAAACTCTTTGACAATTATTTCTAACTATGTGGAGAGTTTTTCAAGTAACCTTTGCTTCTTCATGTTTCATTCCTTTCGCTGAATTGAAAAGGCATTGTAGTGTGTTTTTGAATAGGGTTCAATTAATTTATACATAGCATCTGTTGGCATTGTTTGTAATACGAAGATGAAAATATACTGCTTTTTTCTTTTACTGGTTGAAAGTGAACGTGTCATTGCTGTTCCATCTTGCATGTGAGAAATAATCACTCTTCCACTCGCTAACAAATAGTTGATGAACCTTTACCCGTAGCCAATGTTCATTTTGTAGCGCTGACTTCAAAATACAAGGAAGTTGACGGGAAAATTTCTTCTCGTTCATAAAATAAAATGTTGGAACCATTAGCTCTCCAATTATGACTTCCATTCCATCTTCATCACTTGTTATTTCAACTTTGCGAGAGCCTCCTTTATTCATCTTATCCCAAAGTTCATTAAGTAAGGTTACGATTTTGTTGTCCAATTGCAGTCGTTGCAAACGATTTGTTAATGCGTCAATCTCCAAAGCAAAAATCTGCTGTTCGATCATTTGGCCCATCGTTGAATTGAAATATTTTTTTCCGTTACCTTTATACACGTGTCCATTTCTGGGTGTGCCATAAGGAAAGAACGCAAACCGGTTTGACGGGATTTTTGCTATTGAAGACTTTTGAATACTGATCATCTTCAAAACTGGTTTTTGTAACCAACCCTTAAACTTGTTTCAACTTGTTTGACTGTGACGTCAGTGCCTTCTCATTGGTTCTTAGCTACTCCATTATTCTTTCCCTATATAAGCGCGATACTATCCGGCTGGTTGGGCGGAACCGTACCACCAGAACACACTACACTTCACTCCAAATAAAAGAAAAAGAATATAATACAATTCAAACCAAATATATGACGTGGAGTTCATTCAAACCCCCTGCCGCCATCTTGAATATATCCTCGTACACCTACGTGGTATGCATCTCATTATAAACCCTAATCCAAAAACCGGTTTGGGTAGAATTTCCCACTGGCCGCCATTTTGAATAATTTCGCCTAGTCATTCCCCCTATACTACTATCGTCGAAAATGCAGGTTTTTGGAACGTTTTAGTGAAAAATTCCACTTTTTTATTGGCTTTGAACCACGGAAAAAGTGGTCATACTTTGAACCATAACTGAGCAATGAAGGGGAATGGGTTCGATACCGGGTTGACGTCACAGACTGCTTTGGCAATTAAGACCCACCTTCAAACGACAGGCTTTGCGTGCCGTGGAACAATTTTCACATATGGTAATCCAGCCAAACCTGAAATTCATCCAGTCTGATCGCTGTGAAAAGCAATGCGAATTTCCATAACGAAAACAAACGGTGGAAAAGCGTGTCGCTTGGAGGTGGGCCTTTAACTTGTTACTTTAACCCGGTATCGAACCCATTCCCCTTCATTGCTCGCATTTCCTGTTTTCAAAGGCAATAAAATGTAACATTTCTTTCAAAAGGTTCTAAAAAGAACATGATGTATTTGGCACGATTTCGGAGAATAAATAAATTGGAAAAGTGTGTTGAGGGAATAGGCACTTTAAACCACTTCTTCCATCTGCCTGGAGATTTTCATCCATTTGAAGGTTTTGCTTGAATATAGATTATTAAGGACAGAAATTGCATGAGTACTTGGTCAGACGCAATCATTGATGATTGGAACACGTTTCTCTGGATTTTTTTTTTTTCACTTTTAAAGGTATGAAAACAATTTATTTAAAATGGCACAAAAGGTTGTAATTTCCCGGATTTTGCGGAACAACTTAAAAGAAAACTTTGCTCTTTGCTTAAAGTGCAATGCAATTTTTCAATCAAAAGAAGAGCTTGTTCACAAGCGATCGACAGACTAACAGTTTGTGGTGAAATGGATTTCATATGTCGAACAACGAATGGCTTTGTACATGGACTTAACTAGCCAAAGAGATGGCCTTTCCCAGCAAAATGGACTTGTGATTTACGAACGAGTTATGGGCGATTTTGTACGTTATCAACATCGAGATTATTTCGCGGAATGAACATTTGGATTTCATTTCAGAAAATTCACAGATTCGTTTCGTTTTGCGTAGCAAATTACGAGTAACCTTTTCGTACAAGTGTAAAAAGGGCAGCCTCTGCAATTACCGGAGCAGAAATTACGTAAACAAAAGAAACAAGAGACATCCCAAGTGACCAAAAACACAATGCTTTCCTGTACTTGCAGAAAGACCCGTGGAAAGTTCTTCGGTTACTGGTCGATGCCCATGGGGAAATCTTGTGTGCTACACACATGTACGCTATGCGTGCCTTTTTTCGAATTTGTTTTCATGGCGTATGGCATGTGGGACCAGCAATAAGATGTTAGTTGCTGAACACATTTTTATCTTTTGCCTCCAGCCAAGAGTTGATCAGTACTTTACACGGATCAACAAAATCATTTTGGCGAGGAAAACGTCTTCCCGTGTCAGATTCATGATGCAGGACATCGTGGGTTTACGGAGCAATGGCTGGGTGCCTCGTGGCGAAGACAACATTCCCAAGACAATAGATCAGATCCATCGAGAGGCTGCCGACGAGGCTAAGAAAACTCAGAAAACTCCGATGACTATTCAAATTGCTAGAAAAGATAAGAGATTACAACAAAGAGGTGAGGATACAGTGAAAGAAAACCCGTACAGCGTAATTGTGTGATCTGTTGTGTGATATGTTGAAAGAGACACCTTAATTGTAGTAGCTATAAAGTCCACTTTTCTCATACAGCATATCATCAAATGCCTTGTTTCCCGAGGACGATTCGCGATTGGAATAAACTACCAGATTCTGTTGTGCTGGCCTCAAGTCCAGAAATCTTCAAGAGCTGGTTGTGGGTCTGCCTTTGTGACAGATGCTGACCAAATGTTGTATAATTATGAATTTTCACTAGCATTGACTTTGTTTGATTTTACGCTTGCTCATTTATTTCTTGTTAAGACCAGCACTTCTTATTTCTTATAGACCTTTTTGCAGATACAGCGGCCATTTTGATTTTTATTGCTTCAAATAGCTATTATGGGATGCCCAGGGGGAAAATGCATATTAATTTGCCCCCTGATCATCCCATAATGTGTTTTGAAACCATAGAAATCCAAAATGGCCGCCGTATCTGCAAAAAGGTGTATAATGCGTGCTCTCAAGAATCTTCTTATGAGAAGGAGGTGGGCTGCACGGAAAGAAAAGAAAAGAATGTATAAATTTTTTAAGAAGTCAAGGGATTGATTAAGCTTATCCCGATGGCTTAAAACTTAAATTGCACTTTATTTACTTAACAGAAACGTTTCACAGAATTTTTGTAGGCTTTAGTTTTCAGCATAAAATTACACTATCAACGCTTATTTGATGGGCAAAATAAAACCTATTATTATTCATTCAAAATATTTCCCCGTTTCTGATTGGTTAAAACCACACGCATAATTCACCATAACCAGCTGCTGTTCACGAAATTTGGAAAGAAACTTCGTCATATTGAAGCAATGACGTCAAAAGTGCAGCCCGCTGCAGATCATAAACCCATGACGTCAAAATGACTTCAAAATTGCAGCCCGGTGCAAATTATTGAACCGTTGACCGAAAAAAGCTGAGGAGGAGATTGTGTTATTTTTGTTGAACAGAAAAATGGCTGCGAGTAGGTTTAGAAGTTTGAGCGAAGAAAATATTTTGAATGAATAATAAAGGAATTATTGAATTCGGCTTTCGTAGAATATGAAGAATTCTGCAGATCTCGGAGAATGTTATCCACCTCGGCCTTCGGCCTTGGTGGATAACACCTTCCTCGACCTGCAGAATTCAATAATTGCTAAATATACCATGGTTGGTATTTGATTATTTCGGATTAGTATTTAATTTATTAATTACTATTAATGTTCTTAATATTAGTATTAATGTTTATTATTATTTTATTTCGGATCCATCCAATTTTTCGACTGCACACCTGGGTCTAGGAAACTTTGTGCGCAGTTTGAATATTGTAGTCGAATGCGAGAAAAGAATGGAAAGCACAGCTAAGTAGTGTTTGAACTCGAAGACATGCTCTTGCTTGAGCAGATGAGTAATGGGCATGAGCTCCTCACTTAGGTCAGATTCAATGCATTTAAAGGAGATGACTAACTTGTGAAGGTTGAATGGCCTGCCACGAAGCACTGCTACATGCCAGTGGTATGTCAAAGGAGAGGCAGGCTGAGCATGTGGCTTTTGCTGATCGCTTGTGATCGCCTCCCTGGGACAAGCCCCTGTAGCGAGTTTGACAAGACAGAAGCACACATTTGATAAAGCAACTAGACGCTCCCTGATCTTACACTGGGTTGCCTGTGGTACGTGTTATATAAAAACAGAAGGAACTGAGTTGGGTGGTATTGAACTGTAGCGTTCCAGTTAATTTTTTCAAGTGGGGGATCATTAAGACCAATTGAGGGGTCACCCAGATGTCGTGCCAGCAGAGGCCCTTTGGTTCACACGTTTAATTATTTTTTAATGTCCTGTCCCATTTTGAGGTCTTTTGGTTTTTTAGCCTTGGTAATCAATTCATTTTAAAGATAACAAAACACGCTCTTGAGTAAAACTCACTCGTTTCTTCTTTAAATAGTCTTCAAAAAGACGAACTGCAAACTGCCCTGACGGGCGTTTTTTTGCGTGTCATGCAGTTGCACTAAGCAAATGTTTATTGCACACACTAAGGAAAGATCGAACATGTTGTTTCCGCTTCATAATTCCTCTTCTTTTCAGTCTAATCTGATGCCAAGTCAAAAAATTTTTGTCTTAACGATTGCACCAAAACGTACTGTAAAAGCGTGGAGTTAACAGTAAAAGACAAACCAAAAGACAGATGAAGGAAAAATAACATAGCTTTTATATATAACTCTGAATCGAATTCTCATCGAAAGATTAATGACAATCGATCATAAAAATACTTAAAAGTTCTGCAGTCTCTGACTTCTATGAATCAAGGAGAAGGTCATGATGCTCTGTCAAAAGGAAGAAATTGATCACGTGCTAATCAACCCTAAAGGTGCACGTGATCACTTTTTGTCAATTGAATGAGCCACGGGTAAGAATGCTAATCGTTCGTCGTTTTCAGAGCAAAACAACGTACCTTTTAGCCAAGAAACTTACGTCTTTGGTTTTTTTATGTTTTTGCAATATTTAACAGAATATTTACATTTCATATGTCGGGTCAGGAAGCCTTCTTGGTCGGTTTCCTGAGAAAACTATTTACACATTCATGAGGTTGGCGGCCGATCAAAACAGAGTTTGTAATTGAAAATGTAAACATCTACGAGATACAAAAACAGACTTGCGATTTATTGCAAATCACAATGCTGACAAGTGCAAAAGCAAAATAAATGATTAATAAAATATGAAGTTCTTTACTATCTGAATGTTTTTGGGTTAGATTAAAGCGATAAATTGTTGAAAAAAGGAACTCTGTCACGCAGTGATGTAATTTCATGACACTCAAAATTCGCAAAAAGCATAAGTAATGAGAAAACAGATCTTTTTCCGACGTCAAAAACTTGGCAACCTAGCTATTAATCATTTGTAGGGAAAAAAAAATTCCTGTCTTCTCGCGCATCACATTTCAATCCACATATGCAAATTTGTAAGCTCGAATATTACACAACATGATGAATTCACAAAGGGAAATCTCACAAAAACCTTTTTCAGCGAAAAATGTATTAAACCAAACAACATATTTGCTATTAGAGGCAAAAACCATTCCTATTTTATTGCGTGCGTGAAGACAATAAACCCAATCGTGTCAAATACCATACGCAAAAAAATAAATTTCAGGATCAAACCCTTTCCTGAAGAACCTTTTCCTGGAATAATGAAGCACAAAATAGACAGCAAGCTTTCTTTCAAATAATTCTTACTGTCACATTTCCAATTTTCTTTTACTAGAAGACTGTGCAGAGTTGAGCACAAAATAAAAGATAAGAATTGGTGAAATTTCATATTGTTACCGGGAGACTGTGCAGAGTTAAGTACAAATAAATCCAAACAAATAGCCAGACAACAGAGATCACAGATCCACTTAAGGTCTTCGACTCCTTCTCTGTCTTTGTTAAACCCATAAGTTACAAGAGAATTTTCCATTTGGTTTCAGTGTTGTACATAACACCGCTCTTGGTAAAATATTAGAAATACAGCTCACATTGATTAAGGCTTGACGGGCGAAAGATTGTTGTCGAAGTCCATTACTTGTCGCTTTTAAGATTCCATATGTTTATTTTTCACTGCCTGTCTTGTTTATGCAATTGACGTTCCATTCTTGAGCTCCATAAAGGTATGTTTTGTTTAACTTGTTTTCCGACTGGATTGCCATATGGCAACCCAGTAACAAAGCTCACTTGATATCCAACGGCGAAAGATGCAATTGTTGTCGAAGACCATTACTCGTCGCTTTTAAGGTTCCAGATATTTGTTTTTCACCGTCTGTCTTGTTTATGCAATTGACATTCCATTCTTAAGCTCCATAAGGGTATATTTGGTTTAAAGATCCACTAAAACGGTATTCGCGTTACAATGACTTTCGACGCCGTTGCAGGTTAATTAAATTTTCTACTGTGTCCACCGAATAAAAAGTACACATTTCTACAACCCGCTCAAACCTACAAAACAAATGCCCAGAAGACTCTACGCACAAAGGCACTACTTAGCAGGGGAGGGACAGGAAAGACTTTTACCGATACGGGAAAAAAAATTAAAGAAATAATAAAACGACTAAATGCCACCCATTTTCCGACTGGTTTGCCACACTGGCAACCCAGTTAAAAGTTCAGGCCCCAGTTGTCCAGTGGTCATACCTTTATTCAATGAATAAGGCGCTATCAAACATTATTAATATGTTGAAACCGTGAATATGCACTCTCTAAGCATATCTAGTTGAAGGCGTACACTTATTTTTGCAGTCTGGCTTGTGACCTGTCCACTTGAGTAAGTTGTCCGGGGCGAGATGTTTTACAATATGTAGGTACTCTTATGTTGTTGCTGTATGGCTCTTGCAGGTAACACGGGCGGACGTGATTGTCCCCGCCCGGGTGCCATTCCCCGAGCGGATAAAAGCTGGACTGCTGTAGGCGGAGGTCCTAGGAACGTTAGTGTGGATCCTAAGAAGTTTCAAATTATCAAAGTAAGTACAGTTCAGTTGTGTTTATACTACTTTGCTCTTGTTCTGGCATTGGTTTGCTCTGCTGCAGTGAATGGATGAGTTGCGTCATTTAATTCGTGACTCGCACTCGATTGAAATCGTCAGACTTGGACTTGAGTGTCGATTAAGGAAAACGGTTTACTGTATTGCAAAACAAAGATATTGACCCAGCGTCCACGGGGTTTTACGCAACGCAGATGTGGCGTTTGTGAAAGAGGTTCGTTATAGGGCTTGCCTCTGTGTAATGGTTTACCAAGTTGCTCCTTTTATTTCTTAGCTATTATAGTGACATTTAGTGTGGTATTATGGCAAACAGCAAGTGGCAGGCTCTCCAAGAAAATCGAAGGAACTCGGCTGATGTTAGCTTTTTCTCTTACCTGTAATGTACAGATATCGAGCGGCTTCTTAAAAAAGATAGGCAATCTAGAATGCAATTTTTTATGCTTTTTATGACAAGCAGAAGCTTGTCGTTTCTTGTTTGCTGTTCACATGGATGCAATGCTAAATCTGTTTATTTGTTTGAGCTCTTTTGTCGGGCGTCACAGGCCCGTCTTAAATTTCACTTTGCGTTCAGCTTGACTTAAGTCACAACCATTAAATCAACAGAGATCCTGAAAAAAAAAAAAAGAATATGCACATTGAGAGAAGGATGCATCTAAAATTTCCTCGTGCAACTAACGGAGACTGTTGATTTTTGCAAATTTTGAATGCCTCGCGATTGTGTAATGCGACATTTATCACAGTTCCCCGCGCGTTTATTATTTTCCTACTTGGGATGGGTTATGCGTGCGACGCATATAGCGGAAGTTAACTGCAAAAGAGCTTTAAAAGATTTCAACTAGTTTATTTTCTTCTCTCAGTGTTCGAGTTCAGCGCGTTTTTTTTTTCAGCGCGCTAGCCAAGAGCGCGAGAGTGGACGCGAGTCTCCTCGAGCAACAGCAGAAGTGGGGCCAGCAACTGATTCCAGTGCTGTTGCTGGGTCAGCGGCACTTGCTGTATCACAAGAAGTGACGCAAGAAATGATGAAAAGGAAAACACTTTCAATTATTGACGAATTCCTGAATATCAGAGATATGAAGGTTAGCAAGAGTGGTTTTAGCAACTTGCTGGAAAACGAAAATGATTTTTTTAAACCCCCCCCCCCCCCCCCAAAAAAAAAGGCTTATTAGGATAGTGCAATCTCGGACAGGACTTTTGTAACACAAAACACACTTCTCTCCCTTCCCCCCGCCAATGTTGATTCTCGATGACTCAGCTGAGGCCTCCAAAATCAACATGAAGGGGGAAAAAGCCATAGGACTGCGTGTTTTCAACCTAGATCTGAAACTACCTCTTTTACTGAAGGAGATGTTCTATGTTAATGCCTTGGCGAATGAATTACCCTGTGTTCTGGTTAGGCCAAGACACAAATATCACGTGAAATCGCCTAAATATGTTTCCGGAAATTCTCGATCTTTTTCTTTTTAAAGATACTTAGAAAAAAAGATAAAAAGATAAGATCTAGTGGTGGGATCGGCGGATGTGAAGGCGCTCTATCCAAGCCTGGACATGGACTTTACGATTGAAAGGTTTGCGATGTCTTCTTTGAGAGTGATATTCAGGTAGAGGGAGTAGACTACGAAGAGGTGGGCTCTACCTAGCGATCAACTTTGAACCGGATTTGCTTCAGAGGTTGAATATAGCCGATGTGTGTCCCACAAGGAAATCCAAACGCGGGAGGAAACCAACAATAACAACAAGTGGTGCGGAGGAGAAGAAAGAAAAACGTTTCAAACCGTGGAATCCACCTAAAAAGCAAGCCGATGAACGCGTGGCATTGTCAGTGATCATGAAGAACCATGTATACACGTTCAGTAACGAGATCAAAAAACAAACTAAAGGCGGACCGATCGGCCTGACGTTAACTGGGATCTTGGCGCAAATATTCATGATCTGGTGGGACTGAGAATTTGCATGCAAGCTTAAGGGCGTTGGAATAGTGCAGAAGATGAACCAGAGATATGTAGATGACATCAATGTTGCTGCAAAAGCGACTGTACCAGGACTGACGTGCGTGGAAGGAAAAATTATCATGGACACCACCAACGTTGTGGAAGACGAAAGACGAGCACCAGACGAAAGGACTATGGAGCTGATAAGGCAGGTTGGAGATGATAACCATCCATCGATAAAGCTTGAGGTCGACTACCCGTCGAAGCATCCAGACAAGAAGTTGCCAATCTTAGACTTAAAGGTCTGGGTTGAGCAGAGAGAGAGGGAGACCCAAGGGTCAAACCAGATGGTGTCTGTAATAGTGTAAGAATTCTACACGAAAGAGATAGCATCTAAATCATTGATCAATTCAAGATCCGCCATGTCGACTGCGAGGGTGAAGAGGACAGTGCTGTCTCAAGCGGTATTGCGTGTGCTATTGAATTGCAGCCCACTTCTACCTTGGGCAAATGTAGTGGGGAAAGTCTAGGAGATGGTTCTGAGAATGCAGTATTCGGGATACAACAAGAAGTTCAGGTATGAAGTGGTTGACTCTGCTGTCAAGGCTTACAGAGCAAGACAAGAGGCTGAACTGAAAGGAGAGAGACCAATGCATCGATTAAAAGGGTGGAGGAAAGACGAGAGAGAAGCAGAAAAATCCGGAAAGAGAGATGATTGGTACAGGAGAGGTGGAGACGAAGCGGTTATATTCGTTCCTGCGACACCTGGATCGCAACTGCGGAAAAAATACCAGAGTGAAATCAGAAACCAGGGGTATAAGATGAAGGTGGTGAAGACAGGTACAACACTGAAGGAAGTGCTACAAAAGTCCAATCCGTTTAAACAGCGAAGGTGTGGGAGAGAAGACTGCCTGGTTTGTAAACAAGCTGGGAAAGGTCCATGTAATGCACACGGTGTGACGTACAAGATTGAATGCCAGGGATGCGAAAATAGGTACATTGTTGAGACAGCCAGAAATGCCTATACAAGAGGTACGGAGCACGCGGGGGGCTTAGAGAATCGAGACGAGAAATCAGCATTATGGAGACATTGCGTAGAAAAGCATGGGAAGGAACGACAAGAGTTCAAAATGTCCGTGACTGGAGTGTATGGTAATCATGCCATGTTAAGGCAAATAGCAGAGAGCGTGAGAATCAACCGAGTGGCGAAAGGATCTCTCATCAAAACGAAGAAGGAATGGAATTATATGAAACTTCCTAGAGTAATACTTGACGAAGGAGGAGCGTGAGACACCCTATGTGACTAGTGGACTAGTCAAGACACTTGGTGCTTCATACACTGGGTACCAGAGTATCTTGAATCCAAGATGGCGGAACATGCCTGACGAGGCTGAGTTTTCAGCGAAATTTATAGCGGTTTTATAGATATACACATTTTAAAGGTTTAAGTGTATTAACTCCAAAATCGTGCGTTAAAAGAATAACAAAGACAGAGAATGTCAAGCAATTACCGAAGTTTAAGATAAAAATGTTAATTAGAAAAAAATCGAGATATTTAAAAATATCTCGATTTTTTCCTAAATATCCTGACTTTTTTTATGATTATCCCAAAAATATCTGTCTTTATTTTCATAAATAATACAGGAATAACCTAACAAGTAGAAGGTAATACGGGAAATTCAACGGTGTCCTTGTAAGGCATACAACAAAACTCTGAACAATTTTACTTCAGTTCGTCCGTCAATTTCATTACCCCGCAGTCTCCAAAAGAAATTACCGATAGCTACTTTACTCGAAGCTTTAACATATATTATTACAAAAGAAGGATACTGCTGCATGTGATTACTGCAGGCCCATATGGTAGGATTTATTAATTTTGCTTGAATTTCTGTCTCTGTAAGTAGCATTTCACTTTAAAAAATTGCTTTCCTTCGCCATTTTTTCTGGGAAGCTGAAAAAAAGGACTTCAATAGTTTTTCCCTAAAAAAAATTAAATATCAGATCTTTTTCTAAATATCTCGAGATTTTTTGAATATCTAAAAAAATATCCAGATATTTGTGTCTAGGCCTAGTTCTGGTTAAGTGTTACAACGTTTTTTTGACCGGCATCTAACCATGTGGGCTAAAGCCTGAGCATGCATTAAGTGAGTATTATCCTTACTGGGCTGGTTTGGCTTCCATCGCCGCAGAATCTCTAAAAGAAGTTGTTTGATGTGTCCCTCTACTAACTATGGGATAATAGAGCAGGCCGGCGTGGTTTTGACCAACCGAAATGTTGTTATCGGTATTAGAGATTTCACCATCTTGGAAATCACAATTACCCACTAGGTATGTTCTGCTGACAAGGCCAAAGGCCAGTCACCTAAATGCCGCTAGGGAAGCGCAGGAAATTTCGGTGAGGCTGGCCGCAAGGCCCATATTTAACGGACAGCAGATGCATAGAAGAATTTAAAGCACACCACCATTTAACTCACTCTTTCCCCTTAGGGCTTTACCGTCGCCAATAAGTTTTTCAGGAATTGGGGATAAATTCCTGGTAAACTATCCTAATTGTGAATGCTCTGTTCTGCTAACAGGAAGTAGCTGAATATCTGAGAGAACTACAATCACCATCACGGCACCACGTGTTTGTTGAGGTGACATTCAATCACACAATGGGGAAGAGAGCATCCGAAAGACAGGCCACTGGAAAGCTCATTCATTTTCTGATGCGCGACGGTGTTCTCACATCTCAACAGTACCTTAATGGGTATGTAAAATGTGTATGTTGAGGTAACCAAGAGCTGGCGATATCGATACAGCTGTGTTTGCAAGAAACTTCATGTCTCTTCCATTTCGAAAATTAGCTACACTTTCCTGCCTTGTTTGTTCTTTGGTATTTCATCCAGGTGACATCGCTGAGTGGAGTTTCCTCGGCGATATTGATACGGGAGTTGTTTACTCACGGAAGCCAACATATATAGACTCGGCTTGTGTTTAGTGAGGACTGCACTGAAGCTAAGACGCTTTCACAAGCCCACATTCATTGGCTTAAAAATTATCCGGTGCAGGTTGCACCACATATCTCAGAAGTATCTCACGAATCTCACGAGTATCTCACAAATTCTCACAAGCCAGTATTTATCGGCTTGAACTATCGGTGTGGGTTACACCTCAAAGTGAAAGATAATTATTGTACGAAAAAATACTTGCATTGAATAAGAGTCTTGCATTCTCAAAGAATAGTATTTCGTACTCTTACTGTTGCCTGCTACTACATGTAGCCGCCAGCATAGGAACAACAATCGAACAATACCGGTCAAGGATCGGCTGTCACGACAATTTTGTGAAAGCCAAGGATGCATTTTCACGTGTGCGAGGGCGATTTTGGAATACGATGCTTATGATGTTTTACTTAAATGTGTGTTTACTTGCCAACATTAAAACGCGTTGTTGGACATTACAAGTCGTGTAATGAGGTGATGTTTGGTTTACACAAATGATGTGCTACAATGTTTACATCCCATTGCTTATACGGCAAGCAAAGGATGTGGAGGAAAATCCAGGTCCTACAATATTTGATATCATTGATTGACTCTTGACTCTAGTCAAGGAAATGAAGCAATCTTTGGGCGTGTCTACAAACCGAAGACCAAAGACCAAAGACCAAAGACTGAAGACTGAAGACCGAAGACCAAAAACCAAAGACCAAAGACCGAAGACCTAAAAGTGCTAAAACGCTTTTTTCGACCCCCAAAACATAAAATCGATTAGGTCTTCCTTTTGTAGTTTTACCCGTCTCAAACTACAAAACGAAGACCCCCGCTAACACGCTTTATTTGACGCTAAAACATTGAAATCGAAGGGGTCTTCGTTTTGTAGTTTTACCCGTCTCAAACTACAAAACGAAGACCCCCACTAAAACGCTTTATGGGAACATGACTGCTTGCATATTTAGCTGTAGAATTAACTATCGCTATTTAAGTTTTGTTTAATTAATTGTCACTACATGTAGCAAACCCATGCGGTGAATTCCTCATATGTCAAACTTCTTTATCACGAAAGTTAAATGCAAGAGTTGTTCCTTGTTTTTAGTTGTTGTTGCTACAATAATTGTCAAACAATAAACTCTGATTCCCAAGGTTGTTGCAACTCTGAAAATTAATGTCTGAATTCGAAAGCAATATTTAGGTAGGCTCTTCCAGTACAGAACTGGGACGTTACAATGGTTAACTTTTCATGCCGTTGCTGTTGGTAAATAAAACTGTTGAATGACAGCTGGCAAGTACGACATTATGGTTGTATATCACTACTACCAGTCAACAACGCTTTTTGATGAATTACCGTAAACGCTCCATTAAGCCCCCAAGGGGCTTATTTAATTTCAGGCCTCATTAACGGGGGGATTAATAGAAATGGGGCGCTTATTTCAAATCTTAAAACATCGTTTCCGTCTTAAAATGGTTTTGTGCAAAACTGAAACAACTACGGTGAAACTTTAAATGGGACGAATTATTCAATATGAAACAACTAACATTATTATGTATTTGAATGTATATTTGTTTCAAAACAAATCAACTGGGTTGCATGAAGTGGATTTCCGAACGGCGTGACCAGGAGGAGGGGGGGGGGGGGGCTCTTACCAAAAAACGACTTCCTAATGGGGGGCTTGATGGAGGGAAGGGGGGGGGGGGTTGTTAGAAGAGAAGTGGGGTTTAATACTGAGAGATTTTACGCTAAAACAACAGTCCGATTAGAATTTTTTAATGTCAGTTTGAGGCGGAAATTGCTACAAAATGGACACCGACATATTAGAGAGTTTTAGCAAGGGTCTTCTTTTTGTAGTTTGAGGCGGGTAAAACTACAAAACGAAGACCCCTTAGATTTCAATGTTTTAGCGTCAAATAAAGCGTTTTAGCGGGAGTCTTCGTTTTGTAGTTTGAGGCGGGTAAAACTACAAAACGAAAACCCCTTACATTTCAATGTTTTAGCGTCAAATAAAGCGTTTTAGCGGAGGTCTTCGTTTTGTAGTTTGAGGCGGGTAAAACTACAAAACGAAGACCCCATCGATTTCAATGTTTTAGGGTCAAGTAAGGCGTTTTAGCGAGGGTCTTCGTTTTGTAGTTTGAGGCGGGTAAAACTACAAAACGAAGACCTGATCGATTTTATGTTTTTGACGTGGAAAAAAGCGTTTTAGCACTTTTCGGTCTTTGGCCTTTGGTTTTTGGTCTTCGGTCTTCGGTCTTCGGTTTGTAGACACCCCAATCTTTGGTGTGAATGCTGGTAAGCAATGTGTAGCAATGTCACTTACTGCTATAAAATACCATCAAATACAAGATATTAGTTTGTGGACTATTCAACAAACAACAATTATTGTAATTCCGTTAAGAGTTTGAAAATACTTCTAGAAGTGAATTTCTAAGAGACATATGGACCAATGTTTGATGTCATGAACAAACTTCCAGTAAATGGCTCACTATATTGTAATGAATACACTTTAACAAATATTGAAACCATGTCTGGAACATCAGTTAACATTCGCGCAGAACATCTTATAGTACTGTATGGATTATTTCCAATAACCAAAATATTGTTCAAAGTAGAATTAGTCCACAAACTTGTATCTTGTATTTGATGGTATATAATAGCAGTAAGTGACATTGCTACACATTGCTTACCAGCATTCACACCAAAGATTGCTTCATTTCCTTGACTAGAGTCAGCGGTCACAGTGGTTGTTGGATCAATGATATCAAATATTGTAGGACCTGGATTTTCCTCCACATTATCACCTGTATTTTTAGGTATTGCTAATGCTGTCTGTACCATCAATGTTTAGTACTGCTACTCCGGTAGATGCTGCTAGTAACACTGTTGGATTCTCAAGATTCATTGGAGCATGTCTATAGGTTTTTAATACAGTGTGGTAAATTGTTTTAACCAAATGGCTTTTCCCACCACCACCACCTCCAGTTATAAACAAATAAACTGGTTCAACATTTTGTGACTTCAGGCTGTTGAGGTTTTCATTTTATTTCTAGTCCGTGAAAGCACCTTGTTGTAAGCTTTGTGTTGCATTTTTAATTATTTAATGATTTAACTGATTGACGTAATTGGTCATCAGATATTCCTATTGGCTGTTTATACGTTGTTATTGCTGATGGACTGTGATTTCCAGTAGTTTGGGAATTTGCACCAAGCTCTGAGGATACTTGTTCATTGAACACCTTATCTACTGATGATTCATCTTAGAATTCTAGTTGAATTTCAGAATTCTCTTGATCATTTATAAGATCATATAACTGTATGACAGTGCCATGCTTGTTTCTTAGCCATTCTAGTGCTTCTGTTACTAGTAAATAGCTGGTAGAGATGATGTAGTGTGCACCAAAAGTTGTCGAAACTGTGCAAATGGCAATAAGAGAAAGATTAGCGGCAAGTCATCGATGTAAAATTCTGAACAAGTCCTAAAATTTGAAGCATTCTTAAAGTGCCCCTAACCCTTCAACTTATTTTTTGGGAGTAGATTTTGACATCTTTCCATAACTTATTTTCGAAAAAAAAAATCCAAAAATATTGAATGTAGGCTTTTTTTACGAGCGCTGAAAGTGGAGGTGGTCTTGACTATTTTTTCACCTATCGTTCGCATTAGTCCCCCACTCGGCCAAAGTATCGAGCGTGACGTAAGAAAAGGACATCGTGCAAGCTTGAGTTACGTTGTTGGGATGTGTGAAGATTAGCGGAGAACACAGAGAAAATGGTTGAAAAGTGCGTGGTTTATGGATGCAACAACGCTAACAATAAACAGAAAGGAATCGATACGATTCCTTCTGATAGCTGAAGTCCGCTGGTTTCGTCTGCTAGTGGAAGGAGGAAGGGGTGGAAGGGGGAGGGAAGAAGGGAGAGAGAGATATGAGAGGTCTCGGTTTTCACAAATTTGAGAACAGTTGCCTTCTCTCTTAGATTGCTCTTAAATCTCGTGTCAACATTTGCTCACTTAGACGCAAAATGTGCAGGTCCCTGTTCACCCTCAAAAAAGACGTTTGTTCACGTGCGTTATTATTTATGTTCTTAATTCGGTGTTATGGTTGGCGGGTTCTGATTTCCCGTTTGGGTGAAGAAGGATCCCGTTTGGGTGAAGAAGGATCTTTCAATTACTTTTCCGACGTTTTGGTCAAACTTTGTTTTACTAAATTTCTCGGAAACATCTCTGCTGTAACTGGTTTGCTACATCAACCGCACAGTGCAATATCAAAAGATATTTTTTTATTTACAGGCTTGAGTCAATATTTGAAGTTGCTGAAGACACAGAAATTGATATTCCACTATTGTGGAAGTACCTGGGAGAGCTCATGGGTCCGACAGCCTTTGATGGAAATCTTGGTCTCGATGAATTATTTGAATGCGTATTTAAATATGTGACAAAACACAAAGCTGCCAGACTGTTTGCTTGCATTCTGCAGTCAAGCGAAAAGGTAATTGGGATTGTTTCAGTTACACCAGTGTTATTTATTGTTAACAAGTGTGGTGACACTTCACCCACAGTCCAAATGCTCGATTTTCAGCTAAGCAGCAAAATGTAACCCAAGAGAAACTCAAACTTTGACCAGTAGATTTCATTATCTCCAGAACATGGATCTGGATGAAGCTTGATACTGTATCTGGAACTGTCATGGGCGGGTTTTGTTGTTCTTCCATATTCGTGCGAATCTCCCAGGGGCAGTTTTAGCTTAGAAAGTTGGGATATCGGCTGTTCACATCGTGTTGCCTCACTGTGGGTAACAGCGATTCCCCGAAAGAAAAAATGACTTTTTGTGCATTTTCACTGGTCGTGGGCATTGATTCTCCGTATTCCTGGCCATGCAAGTCTTATGCTTTGACAGTGCGATTCTAACGCATTCTTGTCATTTTATCGTACTATTTTTTGTTGTGTGAGGACTTCTCAGATGTTTGTAATATGCACGAACCTAATTTTAGGAAATATCCAAGCCGTTGTTTGAGCAGTATAGTAGGGTCACTAAAAAGCGCGCAATCGCCTTTTCTTTTTTCCATGTATATGTTATCGGTTAATTTTATTTTTCTTTCTGTTCATCTATTACAGAGAGTTTCGACCAAACGTATGGAAAATTGAAAACGCTATGCCCACCTGAATCCCTCCACTTGGGACGGAGAATTCTTGAACTCAGATATTATTACCTTGATTACTTTAAGTTCTAATTTCAAATTTGTCGCACGTCATTTGAAGTCAGAATCCTAATAAGAGCTCTGTAGGTCGCGGGCTGTTGCGTCAATTTCAAAAGAACTGATTTTACCAAGGAAAGGATAACCACAAGCATTTTTGACAATTTTTCCCTTATCTTGATTTAGAGTCCGGAAGATGTCCGTGCAGTTTTGGACACATCCAATGCAACTGTATATACTTTCTTTGACGATGCAGAGGAAGCCAGAGAATTTGCCAAGGACAAGGCATGTACCTACTTAATTCAGCTTCACCTTACTCGGACCTACAATCTTGGACAAAACCTGTTGAGAAAACGACTGATTATACCACCCTAAAACCTATTTTCTTCCTAAACGGCTCCCCTTCCCCCTCCTCCTCCCCCCATTCAATGTTGCTTTATAGACCACTTTCATAAATGACGGTCTTTTTACATTCAACCTCCCAAGCGAGTAATGTGAGAAATATAGTAGCGTGGTGCAGTCGTAGTCTATAGCCACATTTTACCCTTGCTCATGATCAGCACAGAGTCTCCAGTAGCTCAGTGGTTAGAGTATCCGTACAAGATCACTTTTACATTCTTTTGTCTTGATGTTAATGAGACCTACTGCCCTCATTATGAAACAAAAATTCTTTTAAAATTTCCTCGTCGTAGCGAGGCTAGTAAGGCTTTTTAGCAATAAAACAAAACAGTATTTTATTTGGCCGCCATTATGAAAGCGGCCTATATTTGTCACGATTTAATAGTAAAACATGAGTAGAGCCCGTGGGTCACATGGCAGCGATAACGCAACGTTATTCCCCTCTTCGGAATTAAAAGTCTACAGAAGAGGAACTTGTGTTTGTTCTTCTCAAAGTTCGAGTTCAGTTACGGAAGCCATTGTCTGTTGAAAAATTGGTTGCAAAAGTTAACATCACTTGTTAGTCTATCTCCGTTTTCTCGCCCGGTTGGCTATATATCGTCTCATACCTAACGCGCGCTCGTGGTATAATTGTTAATTAGTAGTTTCTTCTAACTGATTGACTAAGGGATGTTCATTTTCTAGTTAACACATTGCAAACTAAGCATTCTGATTGGTCAGTGATCAAACGGTAACCCTGGATGTTGTAATTTTTCGTGATATGTGTGCAAATCTTCTGCTTCATTGCGTGACGTTATTAAGCGCTCAAGTCATAAGTGATTTAAATTCGTCAACCCGCTGGTGGCAAAACTTGCCAGGTTACTTCACTTTGCCGCTTAGTTTGATTTGGAAATCACCCCAAAGTTTTACGAACAATGTGATAAGAAACATGCGCCACAAACACGAACCTTAGATCGGCAAAGCTTTGTGCATGCAAAAAGAATGCAGGAAAGACATTCTTTGCGGTCAAAATTTCCTTGGACCCCTTTAGAAGCGCGCGCCTACTCCTTAAATTTCTCTACCCACTCGCATTGTTGTTGAACACTCCGACATTTTAAATCTTAACTCGTATGCTGAGAAGGAGGTGGGGTATTTTTGAACCCGTCTCTGAGTATTGTAATATAAAACGAAATCAATTGTCAAATGGATGAATGATGTTTCGTTTTCTTTGCAGAATATCGAATATGCCCTTGGACCGTCACCTCCTTCATCACAAGTTACTGGTTCAACCAGCGAACATTCGGCCAAAGTAGAGGAAGAACTTAGGACTGTTACATTGAAGAAAAAAGGGAGGAACGAAGAAGTGATGGGCTGGGTTGATGTAAGCAGACTTGTTTCACCGCATAAAGTAATGGAGGTTTCGCATAGTATAGATCACTTTTGGAAAAAATGTTTGTTAACTCCTCATTTCTTTGATTGCTACAGAAACTAAATTTCCTTAACTTATTTCTTCACTAAAAAAAAAAAGAGATTGTCTGAACGTCTGTAAGCTACACTGTAGTCTTGGATAGCTTGCCGACTTCAAGCGGACTACAGCCTTCCGGTCCTGCGTGGGAGATTGGCGTTAAAATTTGAATATCCCAAAACGATAGCAACAATATTGTCAAAACAACATTGGACAGTGCGCGCATGTTTAGATGTTTTTCATTGCTACGCAACAAAAGGCAAATTCGAAAGCAATCCACAAAAGAAGCCAACAACTTGAAATGTTGTATGAACAAATAAAGACCACCTCTCCAATTCTCAGGTCTGTGCGTTACATCGTTTCTGAGTTATTAATTTGCCAAAGCGTTTCACACGATGCCGCCATGTTGGTGGACCGTCCGTTTGATTCACTACGCGAGAAAATACATGTGCTCATGAATATTAAAAAAATACTGTTTTTTAATACGTTGGTCTGAAGAAACTTCCAAAAGCTTGTGGCTTGTATTAGATTCAACTGATCACCAGGAAACATCAGAGTACTATCACCCGAGTTGTGTTCAGTGAGTAGCGTATCGTATGTAAATCTGGTGAATGTTCCAAGGAATTTTGTGTTGTTGATGAAGTGGTCCCATTTGCCCAAAGAGTGTCACTCGTGACTATCACCTGCGGCTATTTCGAGAAGAGCAGTTATTTCCCAGTGGAACTTCAGACATTTGAATGGAATCTTGAAAGATTTTCTGGAAATTCCTCCGGTCACGGTAATACTGATTGTCAGTGGAAGTTTAGTCAGTAGAGACAATGAAACAATCTGAGATGTAGGAAGGATAAGTGGGAACAAGCAGAAGGCAATACAAAGAGTGCAGGCAATGCAGAAGACAGTTTTAACGGACAGTGAGATGGTACACAGAAAAACATAATGTGGACTTCAGTGGTGTTGATAGTTCGTTTTCTTGTCCTAAATTGCACATTTATTATCCAAACTCAAGTAATTTATACGGGGTGTAAGTGCTGGTACTGTTGTGCCAATTAAATATTTGTATGTGTGCCATGATAGGTGCTAGTGCATATGTGTGGCATTTTTACATAGTGTAACACCTTTCCCCATTTAAGAGATTAAAGTTATTAAAAACTAATCATGTCTGCAAACGTATCAACTCAAGTGATGTTCGACTGGACTTTAAAAAGAGTGTTTGTAAGATGGTCAGTGTCTAAATGGATTCCTAAAATGTTCATTCCATAATAATTAAGTCTCTGAAACTTGAAGGAATTCTATGTTGCTTTGTTGAGTGGTGAAGTGTAGGTGTGGGTTCTTGTTCCACGGGTTAACCCACGGGTTTCGTCTGTTCCAGGCTCACTTTCACGTAAAGATGCGACTTCACAGCGTTCACCTCTTCCCATATGGTTCAACCATAGTTAATGCATGGAGATGGTTATGAAACTCGACAAAGTTTTTTTGTTTCATGTTTTTGTCTGTATTTTTGGCCTTGACGGTGCACAAAACACACTTTTTTTTCGAGAAGTTAACCAATGAAATCTTTCGATTAATATATGCGCAACTAATTTGCGAACCCGTACAAAGCAAAAACAAAAGATTGTGCACTTTCACGGTCAATTCAACATCGATTGTGACAAACATCGTTCTCGCTTTTGAAGGTTTTAATGTTTCATAACCAGCCTCGATTAACTATGGTTCAACCTTCACATCCCTGATTTGTTTGTCATTTCTCCATACTGGTCAGATGCTGTGCTCACAAGGCAGAACCTTGGTGCAGGTCTTTTAATCAATTCCCCATAGATCCATGGTTGGTGCTTTTTTGTAGACTTAGGTTTCACGTACACTTTCTCTCCAGTAGAGAACTCTCTAAGTGGCACCGAAACCCTCTTGGTGTACTGAGCCTTTGATCTTTGTATTCTTTCTGTGATATTTTCATGCAGTAGACTAGGGGAATAATTTGACGTGGGGGTGTGGGGATGGAATCTTTAAGTTTTCTTGACATACGACGTGCTGCTGAGTTACCGTATCCTTGCCGAGGTGTATTTGTAAGATAATAGGGCCAAATAGGGGTCCTCATGGCACAATTTTTTTCAAAATGTTCTTTGCAATTGTAACTGCTGACTCTGCCTTTCCATTTCCCCAGCTGTAGTAAGGTGATGATTTCCCTATGGTAAAACTGTATTTTCAGGCGAAGCGTGACTATTCATGGCTTTCAAATTGCGGACCGTTGTCGGTAATCAACTCGTCAGGAATTCCAGTTCAAGTTAGCAGAAGAATTCTTGTTGTGGGAGTCTAGTTTTGAAGAAGTCACTGTAATGGTCAACCACGACAAGATAGTTGTTTCCATTCAACTGGAAGAGATCTGTGCTTATTTTTGACCACTGTCTGGTTGGTATTGCATGAGATTTTATTGGTTCTTGCAGTCGGTCACTTAGCTACTGGCCGGAGAGTCCACATCATAAGCATTTCTCCCTAATTTTTCTATTTGCTTTCCAGGCGAGAACAGAGATTCCCGTGCTTGTCTTATGCAGCTCTCAGAGCAGGGAAGGTGGAACAATGACTCTGGTGGATCTATAAAGAACACCATTGTAAACAGAGATTTTAAGTTCAAGTACTGTCTCATAATCAGTTGCTCTGGAGTTTCCCTCACTTTCTGCAGGCCACCCAGTCATGATTAATTTGTGTAGAGCTGTAAGGACAGGGTCTTTAACAGTCTCTTATCTAATTAATTGTAGGGTGTCAAGTGTGATTGTGTTTGGTTCGAGGTCCATTTCAAATAGTTCCAAACGGAAGTCTTCATATCCTTGCTTAACATTGGTGGAGGGCTGATCAGTGACGAGTCTGTGAGACAAAGTGTTGGCTATGTAAAGTTCCTTTCCTTTCTTGTATCAAACTGAGAATTGATATCCTTGTAATTTAAGCAACATTCTTTGCAGTCTGTGAGGTGCTTATCTGAGAGGCTTTTTGAAGATTGTCTCGAGTGGTTGGCGATCTGTATTAATTTACTAGCAAGTCGTGTTTTCCGTAAAGGTACTGGTGCCACTTGTCCATGCATGAGATTATCGCAAGCACTCTTTTTCAGTTTGAGCTAAGTTTTTTCTCAGTGCAGCAGGGTGTGCGATCTGGAGCAAACGGGCTGATCGTTTTGCACCAACAGACAACCAATGGCACGCATTCATTTACAGCACGGAAAGGGTAGGGTCTTAGTAGCGTAGAGCAGTTGCGGAGACAATGAGGTTCTTTGCTGAGTCAAATGCACGTTCATTATTGTTAGACGTCAGGAATTCAGAGTCCTTTTTTGTCAAGTCCCTCTTTGGAAGAGACGTTTCCGACAAGTTAGTACAGAACTTGCTTAAGTCTTGGCACATTGATCGAGAGAGCAGAAAGTAAATTAAAATTTTTAACAACATTACGACAATTATTAATTTATAAGACATGCTTCGATGTTACACACATCGTCAGTTACAAAGGATGTTGATGGTGGTAACATTGAAACATGTCTTCTAATCTTAAAAAATGTCGTCATCTTGGCACATTGCAAGAAAACGCTGTACTCTAGCTTTGTCAGTGGACATTTTCATCTCTTTGGTAGCTTCTACTTTGGCTGGGCCAGGTTCTACACCTTTGCCTGTGAGATTATACCTCATGAAGGTGACCGATGGAGATTTGAACTGCATAGTCAAAGATCATGCTTGCTGCACTTCTCCAATAGGGTTGTAAGATTTTTTGCATAGTCAATGTCAGCTTCCTTTTTTGAATTCCCACATCCAAATACACAGATATTGTCAGCATGTTTATTCCTTCATCCAAGCCCACCAAGAACTCATGTTGGTGCCTTTGGTACTCCTCCAGTCCTTACGCTATTCCGAAATGGTAACCGAGTGTAATAGTAGTGAGCATTTGGCCCCGGAAACGTATCGGAGTCCTTCCACACAATTGTCGGTATTGTGTACTTTGGTCCTTTTGTAGCCCTAGTGATGGTCTGTCTTGGGTCTACTTGTGTGAGGATTGAAGAATGTTAAGGGCACAGAATTGCTAATGAAAGTTAGATCCATTCTAATACTGATATCCTTACAATCAGTTGAGATAAGATAACTTTATTTCAACACGATAAAAGTTTAAAGCTAAAGGCTTATGGGATCTTGTACAGTAGGATTAAAAAATAACTAAATACATATATTAAAGCAAGCTAAATGAATATGTACATATAGTTTAAAGAAAAGGAAAAATCTATATTATCTTACAAAACATATCTATCCTTCACTTAATGGTATGTATAAATATCATATCTTGGGTTACATTGGTTGCCTTCACAATTAAGATCAAAATTTAAGAAATTCTTAGACTTACTAAGCATTTTACAAAATTATTGCAAATTCCTAGAAACTGAATAAAGAAAAGTCATTCTATTCCATAAAAGAACCGCTATAATGAATTGAGTGTTTCATGTATAAAGTATTAAAACATGAAACTACTAGGTGATGATCACTTCTTGTTCTCAGGTGGTATGGATTATTGGCACATTTTAAATACTATATTTTTCATTCACTTACGGGACTAAGTTGTTGCAACCTTATGAACAGACCTTACCCAGCTAGCTGTTCTGAGTCCCTAGAATTTGTTTATGTTGGCTTCTGTTATGTGCGGGGTCAGCAAAGTTTGATGGCTCTTTATTTTGGCCATAGGCCCTATATCTCAATAATGAAAAGCAATAGACAATAAGGCAGCCAAAACCGTCAAGAAGTGATATTGATAATTATCCCTTTCACTTTTCAGAGGAATCCGGGCTTGGGAAACTGTAATGGAACATTCTGTGGAAAGCGATATTTCACCTGTGAACCAGACTCTGCTGTTTTTGTTGGACTGGATAAAATTATGCCTATGCCAATGGAGGATGCAGAATACAAATCTTTCTCGAAGTCACCCAAGAGAGATGAACATGGTCAAGCTAACCTTACATCAAAATTAAGGGATGCATATTTTCCATCTTTTTTTAAAGGAAAAAATGAGCTTAAGTCACTTCAGGCAAGAACTGTTGATTTCCTTAAAATTGACCAAAGAGTTGTCACATTTCTGAAAGATAATGACACTCCTGTCAGAGGAACCGTACGTTTTATTGGTGAGGAAAAAGATTCAAGTGGACGAGTTCTTGTAGGGTTGGAGCTGGTAGGCGATTCTTAAATATGTTTCATATTGTCTCCTGAAGGCCCATTTCAGGGACATTTAACTCTATTTTTTGGAGGGGATGGAGTTGTTGACATTGTTTCTTATAAGCAAATTACGCATGAACATTCAACCTTTAAAAATACCATAGTTGTAGTCAGGCATGATAATAAAAGAATTAAAGATTTGTTTTCACTGACTAAAAAACGTTTAATGAACGTTTCGGTCAAAATTCTATAACCTTTTTCAGCATCAAATGGCTTACGAATGTAAAAGAAAAGAGCCGCGGAAACGTCACTTGGAGCCCTTTGCAAAAGAACAAGTATACTGTTACGAACAGTTGCGATTTTGTGAGAAAAATCTGTGGTTGTAACATCGCCCCGCAGGACATCATGGTATCTTTCGATGTCATATCCCTCTTCACATCTATACCGACGACTTTGGCACTTCAGGTGACTAAGAACAGACTTGAAGCTGATCTGACTATCTCGGAAGGAACAAACATGTTTGATGACAACATCATGAATTTGCTTGAATTTGTTCTTGAAAACAACTATTTCGTCGTTGGTGGCACTTTCAACAAACAAATATTCGGCTGCCCAATGGGTTCGCCTGTGAGCGCAATTTTGGAAAATCTACTTGTGGAACACACCCCAAGTGGTGGTATAGATATGTCGACGATAGCCATGTCTGCATCGCTTGTGAATATCTTACAGAGTTCCACTCCCACCTTATCTCAGTCAATCAACACATCCGATTTACAGTGGAAGAAGAGAGAGACGGATCCATCGCGTTTCTGGACAACAGGACAATCAGGAATCCCGTTGGAATTATAAAAACTAGCGTCTACAGGAAAGCCACACACACGGACAAGTACCTCCAATTCAACTCTCACACCCTTCGCAACACAAACGCTGAATAGCTAGAACCCTTCTCAACAGAGCAACGAACATCTCCTCTACTGACGCAGACAAATTATCCGAAGTACAACATGTAGTCGACGCTCTAAAGATCAATGGTTACACGGACCAATTTATTAGAAGCTCTCAAAGTACCACTGTTTCCACAAACTAGTGTCAAACCAACAAAGGTTGTGTTACTTTGCCGTACGTTCAAGGAATTTCATAGAAAACCGCAAGAACTTTCAATCAGTTCAATATCAATGTTGCTCATAAACCCGTAATA
>NC_090888.1:25218509-25228509 GCF_036669925.1 Montipora capricornis | reverse complement strand
ACATATATAGTCTGTAGACAACTCGTGTAGAGATTTGTACACCATCGTAGCTCTTTGAATTTGCTGCTGGCAAGCCGAAGTTTAAATAAATAACACGGGCTGCTCTATTTTCTAGCTTTTTTGACTCATTCTGCAAAGATATCCCATTGTTTCCAAAATAAGTATAATTGCAATAATCAAAGTGTTTTTGTGTCAGAAATTGGTATATTCGATATGAGGTTGCTTGAGGAACAAGGTGCCTTACTCGTTGTATGGCCCCAAATAATGATTTTCTTAGCTAGTTTCTCGATTTGGTTACTCCAATCAAGTTTGTCACCAATAATAACCCTAAATGATTCTTTGATAGTGACTTGACTAACTTGAACATCATTGATTGCAAGTGTCAGGGAATCTGTAAGAGTACGTACAATGTACTGAGCCTCTGACGCTTTCAGAATTTTCAACATTTCAATTAGGACTTAGATGTTAGAAAATGTACTAACTGGCAACAACGTTTTTTAAGTAATAAAAATGCCGTTTTTTGTCTCATTATCAGGCTAAGACTGAGTGTTGCTATAGTTTTGCTATAGTTTTTGAATATTGAAACCGACTCGGACTCAGTTTTATAAAAACGAATTCGACTTCATCGTTTGGAGAGAATCACACTGAAAACCCTGCTTCTATGCAGTGTGGTAATTGAGGAATTTCGCATGGACATCTTATGACATCGTGTTTATCTGAAGAGGCGTTTACACTAACGTAACGCGGTGACACATCGACACAGTTTTATGACTTCGAAACCGCGTAAGTTTCGATGCGGTTTGGAAGTATTCACACGGAACCTTTTTTGCTAGAAAATCCAAGTCGTGATGGTATAAGCGAGCGCTGCACTACGTGCTAAATTCACTATTTTGAATTGAACAATGCAAATTTCGCGCCAAAATGGTAGGCGTATTCAAATCGAAGCAGTTTCGCTGTTTACACGACAGAGGAAACCGCATCGCTTTGAAAACGCTCCACTTTGGCAGCGGTTTCAAATCGACAGGGTTTCGGCAACAATCTCGATAGGTGTCGTGCAAACAGAAGGTGTAACCGCATCAAAAACTGCGTTCGTGTAAACGCTGCCTTAGTACTTCACCATGAGATTATTATAGTTGTCATAAAAAGGGGAAGGAGCCACCAAATTAGCCACTATCAAAAATACCATGGACCTTATTCATAAATGGCGGTCACATTTATAATTCTTTTGTTCACGTGCAAATTAGCCTACCAAGCCTCATTTTAGAGCAAGAATTCTTTTCAATTCACTGTAGGGTATCGAGGCTTGGTAGGCTAATTTGCACTTCGACAAAAGAATTATAAATTGACCGCCATTTATGAATAAGGTCTATAATACGCTTTGTTTCTCCCTCCAAAATTTTGCATAAGCATTGTTTCCAGTTTCTTTTGGGACTTACAGTGGCCCCAAGACGAGATAAAAACAATGCTAATGTAAAATGTTGGAGAGACAAGCAAAGGGTATTATGGTAATTTTGGTAGTGGCTAATTCCTTTCTGCGAGCCGTAACCTCCCAAAGAATTTGTTCACGAATGACAACAGAAGACGTTACTGTAAACATCGCTATTGTGGACATTTTATTGTTGTCATTTACGTCCTGTTTATTTCCTAAATGTTGATTGGCTGTCGAAACAAAGGGATCTTTTGTTTTCGAAAATAGCAAATGTAAAAAACAAAGGAAGTGTTTGTAAACATATCAGTTCTTTTTTAAACATAACCATTTTAACCTTTTTTTTTTTTTAATTATTTGGTGTATTTTTGACTTGGCGACCTCAAATGCAAGGTCCTAAAAAGGAAGGTGTTTGCGAGACGCAGTTTAGCGTTCAAAAAAGTAGAGGCATAATAAATTCATTGAAAAATACAGGAGCTTATAACAATGGTCCCCCAGCTTTCTTTAATCCATGAAGGTAACATGTCGTAGTTCCGCGTTCCCCTGAGTCTAAAAAGTCATTTCGTCATTTCATCTCTATAACAAGAGATCCTAGTTGCTAACGTCGTGTTGTATGTTGCCTCCAAACCTACAGACCCACCGGAGAAAAGGAAAACAAAACAACGTAGATAGTGGGTACATGAATTACCGAGAAAGTTAAGCCAAGTTTTTATTTCTCTCGACTCTACCAGTTTTAGTCAAGTCTTACTTCGATAGCTTGTATGACAAGGAAATCATCTCGGAAGAATCATTTCACACTCGGGAAAGCATGCGCAGTTTAGACGAAGAACCCGGAAAAGGTGTAACAGTCATGGCCGCTTCTGAGTTATTCCGTTGGCTTAAGAGTGCCCTTGAAGAGAATGGCGAAGGAAGTTAACAATCTTGATAAACTAATAGCGAATGGGATTCCATTTGTGAGGGAAATTTAGGAAAAAAAATGAATCGGAAATTCTGGATTAACTCGCAAGGTCTGATATCCAGATAGCGGAGTGCTCCTCTGCGAGGAGGTATTTATGAAGATTCGCGTAAGGCTCACGAAACTTCCAAAACTAGTGCAAGGCCTGCCGAGCATGTCGTGACAATCGCTGACTTCGAACGAGTCGCTTTCGGTTGGCTTAGAAGTTGTTTTTGGGATGTAATTGTTGCCAAAGCAAATACGCAAGTGCCTCGGATTTGTATGTCGAGTGTGTTTCGCTGGTACTCAAAATGTAATCAGTTTGGCAGATGACAAAACTCCGAGCCCGAAGCCAACCCTGGCTTTACCGAAGAATTGAAATGTTGGCCCCAAAGGCTGGCACACACGCACAGTTGTAGACTGTAAATACCACAGAACAAGACTGTAATAATTATTATGGGAAGAAGAGAAAGAATCCTTATTTTGTGCTTCAGAGAAGAGAATTAATAAATAAATTAATTAATTAATGTTTGAATGAATAGTTCATCTGTGCAAGGGAAGTGTTGGAGCTTTGTTTCCGGTGTTTTTGGCATGATAATGCATTGGTGGTCTATCGCGTTCAAGCAAAACACGAAGACGTACTGTAAAAGGGGGCGCTTGACGCACTGCTTCTGTTCGAATTCATTCATGCACGACTAATTAATTATCCAAGATGGTCATCAGCAAACAGCAACACAGAGACGGAGGCCCCAAAAAGATATTTCTAGTGCGAAAAAAAAGGGACTGGGCATGCATTTAAAAAAAGAAGAACGACAGATGACATTTTATGGCATATTACGGAAAAATTGCTATAAGGGGCTTTTTTATTGAAGAAATTATCACAGAGTTATCGGTAGCGTCCACGGTTGATTGATAAATCATTTGCTTTGGACTAACGCACCACACCTTTTAAGCCGCGGCTACACGAGCGATTTTTTCCTCGCGCTGGTGATGTGATTTTTTCAAACTTTGTATCCACCCTACAACTTTTTGCCAGCGCTTGCGACGCGACTAAAGAGTATTTAGCCAATGAAATTGAAGTAGGAATGTCTGTTTATAGTGCCCAGGTCTCTCGAAGTATGCGATTCGCGCGGCCTTCAATTTGTCGCCAAAATTTGTCACAAGTGTAGCCACCCTGGCGCGCAGGCGACGCGACAAAATCTGAAAAAAAAAATCGCCTCACCGGCGCGAGACAAAAATCGCTCGTGTAGCCGCGGCTTTGTGGTGCGTCTTCGTGTTTCAGTAGGTAATAGACTATTTTACAGTTGTGTGCTCAGTTACCTGGCCTTTGAATAAAAGTGATTCTGGAGTTGACTTTGCTTTGCTTTGTTGTTCTCATGATAATTAGTAGAAATTTACATAAGAAAAGCAGTGAGGTTTCTATTAAAGCAAAGTCAACTCCAGCCTCACTTTCATTGAAAGGCAAGGAAACTAAGCACACAACTATAAAATGGTCTAATATTGCGGGCAAGGAACTGGACAGACAGACACTACGCAGTTCTCAACATTAGGGACCCTTAGATCGGACGACGGCTATGAGTACGAGTTTTCCGTATTGCGCATGTCTGTCCTTGCTGACATAATACATTGGGAAACTTTCTCCTGTCACACTCATCCACTGTGTTGCCTGATTATCCAAACCCGTGACAAGAGACTCAAAAATGTTAACAATTATTCCATGAGCGCGCGTTGGATAGGAGACGATAGATGTGATATTATCATCTCATACCTAACAAGCGCGAGTGGAATAATTGTTCTTTTTAAAACGCCCACAAATTATGGTCAAATCTCCCCTACTTTATTTTGTGAAAACAAACTGATGCGTACAGTTACTGATATTTGTAGACCGTGGTACAATAGATCATATACCATGATGGCTGAGCCAATGAAAACTCTTTGGATGCATTATGCAATGATCGAGTTTGTAATGAAAGGAAATACACCTTATCAAGGACAACACATCGCTCGCACTTCGTAATGTCAAAAGGTTTGCAAACTTGGTAAGAACGTACGGCGAGCGAAGGAGAAAAAAAAACCCGCAATACTTCACATCGTTAAAAAATCTGAGTTTCCTTGTTCTTACTCGACTGTCCTTGGTTTTCATATGACGTCACAACGGCTAATCTTTTTAGAACTGAGGGACGCTTCAACGAAATTTTCGTAAATTTCGGATAGAAATTCACTCAATTTCCAAATAAGAGCTTTGCACGTCTAACCTCTCATTCAGTGTGAGCAGAAACCCATAAGGCTTGAAACGTGTAACGGCCCCTTCGCGCGGGAAACAAGCTTCTGAATATTCAATTTGCTAAGTACCATATTTGGAACAACAAGAGCGAGGGGTTTCCAAATATGATATTTATCACTGAAATATTCAACCATTCAGTTGGCTCTGAATATTCGAAAGCTGTGAACGCGAGTTACACGTTTCACCCCTTATAGATTTCTGGTGTGAGGGTATAAGTGCAAAGACAAAGCCTTTATTCCCCATGGAGTGCAAAATGGCCGCCGAGTGATAATGGAGAATGGAAAAAAATTTTTTTCGGGAGAAACATTTCGAGAATTTTGAACATGCTGTGTTTTTTCTTGTTCTAAATATTTCGGAGCATCTTTTCCGAAACTTTCTAAAATTCCGTTGAACTAGGAGCCCGTGATTTGCCACAGCACTATATTCCTGTCACGGCGATTGAATTTCCCAGGAATGAGACTCCCGCAGGAGCCCGATGACCAATCACAAGAGCCTAACTTCACTTCAGAGAGTCACCGAACTGGAACTGCCTTTGCTTTTTGGGGAAAAGGTAGTCTTAAGGTGCGCAGACACGCCGGGTCGTGTTGCAGGGACACGTTGCAGCGACAACAAATTTGTGTAGTACACCCTGAGGCAACATGTAGCAGGGACAAAATCACATTGTGTGCACACACATGAAACTGTGTGAACTGATACTTTTATAATTGTGCAACAGAAATTTGTGGGTTATTTTGTCCACGCGACGTAGTTGAACTCCATGGGACACCTCGCGGGGACATGTCGCTGCTACATATCGTGAAAAATGTACCCGCAACATTTGCAAGTGTGTGCAAATGTTGTGATTTTGTCCCTGCTACATTTCCCCGCTACACGACCCTAATGCAAGTCGCCTCAGTGTGTACTACACACTTTTTTGTCGCTGGGGCATATCGCTTCAACATGTTCCTGCAACATGACCCCTCGTGTCTGCCCACCTTTAAGGCCGGGACACACTAGGCAACAAGTCGCAGCGACATGTCTCTGCGACAAGTTGCTCAATGTGTACTACTTGCAAAGCAAGTCGCTGCGACACGACGCCTGTTCCGTGCACACGCAGTGATCTCGTATGAGGGGGAATGTGAACTAGTTTTCTAATTCAATATGGCTGACCATATGACGCTCTCTCATTGGTTCAATTTATATTTTGTCGCAGCGACTTGTTGCCGGAAGTGTACACAGGATGCGACAACGCTGCTTTCGCTAATTTTGTCGCTGCGATAAGTCGCACGAATTCAAACTGGTTTGAATTCGTGCGACTGATCGCAGCGACAAAATTCTGCCGCAGCGACAATGATTTTCATGAAATTAACGTGTCATACAAGGCGAATTGTTGCGGCGACTTGTCCCCGCGACGTGTCGCAGCGACTTATCGCCTAGTGTGTCCCGGCCTTTAGAATAGTTCGGACTAACTTTTGCTTTGTATTTAAGAACATTGCCGCTGATCTCGCGATTAATAATCAACCATACAACGGACGTCTTTGCCTCAAAGGAAAGCTGTAACAGTTGGGAAATCGCTGAATTGTTCCCAATAAAATTCTAAACTCATCTACATGTGAAGACTGAAGTTGAAACACTGGGAATATGCGCAAATTAAAAACGCCGTTTTGCGTTTGACTTTACAGTGGCCATGATTTTTGTCGGCCATACTTAAAGCCTTTTCTAAAATTATATTTTTTCGTTCAAAATTGTGCAACTGAGACGCACAAATATTTTTGTCTGATCACCCAGTAACCGCAATTGCTGCGACCGTTGCAGAAGTAGAAAGCGGTTCTACTTTTCGTGAAACTTGTCTAGCAAAGGAAGTTCAAAGAACTTTCACGAAGCGGACATTGTTACACGGTGCAATGCCTCCTGATACTTGTTTCCCAGCACCGTTGCGCACAATTTTCAGCTGAAAGTTTCAACGTGTAACAGCGGGTTTAGGAATCCACTCCCGCTCCGCGCGTCTATCACCCCATCTCACAATGGCAATGGAAGGGATCCCTTCTTCTACGGGTTTTCTATACGATCGAGAATGTCACTTTGCTGTGTACTACAAAGAGCCTAAGAGTATCTTTGGATGAATCGTTGTTGCCATTTACTACAGCATTTTTCCCTTTTCTTACACTGACGAGCGTTAAACTATTAACATGCTCTTGTGATATAGTATCTCCTGTCGTTGCAAATTTTCTTAACAAGTCGATCAGTCTAGGTGCATCCCCTTCTAAATAAAACTGAAAATATCCAAAATTATACCAATCTACAAAGCTGATCACGAAACTGATGAAGAGGGCATTTTTTTAAAATTTTGCTTGTGAAGAGAGCAAAATCACTCGCTCACGATTAGTCGAAGGCCAAAAATACCCGCTCCTGATTAGCTGAACGCACCACTTCCACGTTCAGTTCAGTTGGTTTCTTCATTTCCAGCACAACAACTTCGTCATCTTCGAAGTTTGTCTATGAATATATTCGCGTTGTATTCGCTAAAATGCCATAAAGGATCAATGACTAGATACTCCGGAAAATGAATTTTTGAGTGGTAAGAGGAAGAGCAAAAGATTTTTCTCATGAAAAGCTTAAAACTTGGATCCACTTGCATGGCGCCCAGGGTAGCAGGATTGTGAGTTTGATAAATAACTATGATTCAACGCTTCAAGCGCTTTCACGTTTTTACCAAAGCAACTTGCAGCTCACCAAAAAAGGTCACAGAACATTTAGCCATTGATGAGAGGAACCAGTAGGTCAAACTTAGTGGAGGAAGTTCTTTATGCGCCAATCAAAATCGAAACTTCAACATACTCCCCACCCCTGGGCAAACCACGGGCATTTGACTATCCTCTGTGCGCGGGGAATGGGGAATTGACCTTTGCTTGCGTGGGGTAGGGAAAATTGAACCGGAAGTGTCAGATTTCAATTTTTTTTCGGGCGCCGAAGTCGCTAACATCTATGGGCTACTTACCCTGGGTGCCAGAGGTTCTATTTTTCTTTCGCGAGGAGCGAGCGGTTAAAATGGAGAGGCGAAAAATACGAACCTCTGGTCACGGCGGTTTACAATCTCACTTTTATGATTTGTGATTATGAACACGGTCGCTGATTGTTTTTCATACTCAGTGCCAGTCCTTTCCGAGTAAAAACAATCTGACGCTCAATTTCATTGGTTGAACGGCGATAGTGCACCTCAGTGGCCACAAAAACCGGTTTTGAGCGCAAGGAGAGTTGGAGGTGGAAGGCTGTGAATTCGAGCGAGCATTTAGAGGTTTGCACAGTACCGTGCACAGTAAATCTGGATTTTCGGAGATTTTAGAACTGAAACCTGTCCAGGAATTTCATCAACCGTGAGGATGTGTTTGTGGTCCTGCCATTGAACTGGATGATATTTCAACTTGGGCCGAAAGTTTGTTCGTACGTATTTGCATGATTGTGGATTCATTATCCAAAAGCTGCCATCGTAGTCGTTATTTGTCCTTTGGGAGTAACTGCAGAATACCCTGCCATTTTAAAGCTGCACCTCAGAGGAGGCTGGATACGCGGATACGCGGTCGAAAATATCACCCCTCCCCAAGTAAACTTCTAACTATATTGTGAAGTGGATACGCGGATACGCGGATACGCAGTCGAAAATACCACTCCTCCCCAAGTAAACTTCTGACTATATTGTGAAGTGGATACCAAGTAAACGTCTAGGTATATTGTGAAGTGGATACGCGGATACGCGGATACGCAGTAGAAAATACCACTCCTCCCCAAGTAAGCTTCTAGGTATATTGTGAAGTGGATACGCGGATACCACCCCTCCCCAAGTAAACTTCTAACTATATTGTGAGGTGGATACGCGGATACGCGGATACGCGGATACGCGGATACGCAGTCGAAAATACCTCTTCCCCCCAAGTAAACTTCTGACTATATTGTGAAGTGGATACGCGGATACGCGCTTAGGCTTAATGCAATGAGTAAACGAGTGCTTTCTTCTTCACACGATCTCGTGAAAAAGTGCAGTTAATGAAAGCTAAAATTCTACGAGAGTGCTTAGGCCTAACCACTGAAACGAGTGCTTTCTTCTTCATACGATATCGTGAAAAAGTGTAGTTAACCGAAGCGTAAAATGAAAGCTAAAATTCTACGAGAGTGCTTAGGCCTACTCACTGAAACAATACGTGAAGTATTTTCCACTGTGTATCCGCGTATCCACGTATCCGGGTATCCATGTTTTCCACTGCGTATCCGCGTATCCGCGTATCCACTTCACAATATAGTAAGAAGTTTACTTGGGGAGGGGTGGTACTTTCGACTGCGTATCCGCGTATCCAGCCTCTTCAGAGGTGCAGCTTAAAAATGGCAGGGTATTCTGCAGTTAAGCCGTCCTTTGAAAGACTTGATTGATTCACATATCCTAGAGCTGAAAGAAAATCCGAAAACGGTGAACAAGAGAAATATCGTGTTTCGAGTGAAAAGCTAGTCACGCGTGACAAAACTAAACCGCAACCACCAACGGTAATTAGTTTGTGGTTTCATGTCGCCTTTTGATTGGTTGCTGCACGATGGGAAATGTCAAAATCAAAACAGTCTATTCCCAAAGGACTTGAATTGGATACAACAGTGACATCACTTTAGAAAACCGGTTTGACAAGATATCTTATTTCCAAATTTCATGGAAGCGAGATTCTTAACCGCCGTGACCAGAGGTTCTTATTTTTCGCCTCTCCGTTTTAACGCTCGCTCCTCCTGAGAGAAAAATAGAACCTCTGGCACCCTGGGTATGAGCTACTGGCTTACGTAGATAAACCGGCATCTCTCACCAGATATGTCAGAATCATGTCGCTCTGAAAAAGTGCTGCATAACAAAGATCTGAACGAGCACCTTGAGATTTATGGGCACTCCCTGTTGACACCTATCCACTCTCTGCCAACGAAATTCAGTTTTACTCTATTCTGTTAAACATGATCTTAACTACAACATCGTTCCCCCTGATCTCATTGTCTCCTTTTGGACTTGAATCATTTCTTTCAGAAATGGCCAGCGCGGAAAGTCTTTTATCACTCGAGCAGTTTGTCTTTCCGGTGATTATCTTCCCGTCTAAATTTGGTTGCTTGATATTTTCTGGGAAGACATGTTATTTTCTTCCGTATAGCGCTTTTCCATTCTCAGGTATGGCGTAAGGCACGTCCGCTTAATTGTCAGTGTAAGCCTCATTCTCGTATTTGGCATTTGTGCGCACTTCGACTACATCGAAGAATAAAGATACCCATCATGCAGCAATTACACTTATCTTCCAACGTGTAAGAGATATTCATCGGACTACCAAAGGAGCAGATAACCTGCTTGTTAATAAAATCA
>NC_090888.1:25204006-25213409 GCF_036669925.1 Montipora capricornis | reverse complement strand
AACCGCGTCATTTTCCCATCACTGATTTTGGGGGGGAGGGGTGTTGGTGTCAAGTTGTACGATTGTAGATTGGTGCAGAGGGTTTCACTCTCGTACTCGCCGCAACGCGAGAGTTAAGTGTGATTGGTCGTGTCTGTTTTCCTCCTTGTGCTTCAAAATTCCCGCTGATCCAAAACAAACATTTGATTTGTGCAGCTTTGATTTGATTTGGCTACATAAGACAGTCGCAATGACTTTATGAGCAAAAATGGCCATAAGAGAAAAGATTGCTCTTGCCACTGGATTATCCGCATATGTCAACTAACCTTTCAAACATAGGCGTTTCTCTTCCTCTTTCGCTAGCCATCGTAATAACGTAAACAAATTGGTCACTCAGCACAAATGGGACCCTCTCGCGTTGAACACCAAACTTCCGTTTGAAATTGCCCAGGATGTGACCAAAATCGATGTGGAAAAGCTGTAAAAAGTAAAACAAGAAAACAAAAACAGCATTATTTTGCCAGTGTCACACAAAGCAGGTAGTGTAGAGTGCATCACACTTAACCTGTCAACTGAGGCATTTCAGTGCAGGGTTTCAAACCATCAACAAATGCCACCCTCAACAAGAAGATTCAGCTTCGAATTGAACAACTAATCCAATCAATACGCCTTATTCCAAAATAGCCGCCACTTTAGTATTCTTTTTTTGGATTCCAAAATGGCCATTTTGGCCTCGTTCAAGGTTAAATATTCTTTTGAATTTTACAAAGCGAGTTCAAAAGGGCCAATTTGCAAGGAAACAAAAGAATACTAAAATGGCGGCCATTTTGGAATAAGGTGTATTGTGCTGAGCAACTTTTGAGCAACTTTTGGGGGTTCTATCAACCTCGAGAAAGTTCTTCCTTTCTGAGCAACGTTTGAGCAAAATATCGGGTTAGAGCACACATATCAAGCATGAAAAAGTCAAACTTCAATTTATACGAATTTCTTGAAGGTTTATCAAACACTCCTGTGTATTCAGCCAAGCTCTACCTCTGCAGAAAGGGTTATTAGTCTTCTCACCAATGCATTTGCCTCACAGCAAGAGACTGCCCTGCAAGATTGCCTTGAAGCCTCTGTCATGCTTCCATATGACAATGCAAGAAGGTGTAACAGTTTGAGTTTCTTTGTCTGGGTTTTAGGACTCTGAGAATGCATTTTGTTTAAGTACCCTGGTATCGTTCGGCAAGACGCCAAAAGAACCATGTATTTTGTTCCCTTAGACTTGGGTATCCTTAAGGTGGCTCAAACCTGTTTCAACAACTTGAAAGGAATGTCTTATCGGAAGGATTAACTCTACAACATTGTTTCATGGAACGACAATGTTGTGGTTCGTATTTTGAACGAGTTTTATAGCTCTTTGACGTAACGTGTTAACTGAAATAAATGATTGATTGATTGATTGATTGGTACTATATGAAAAATCAATAATTGCTTAACAAGGTACTCATATTAATGTGACGTAATAAATTACCATGGTACAATCTGGACAGGCCTACTAATTAGCATTACGGGCATTTACCCATGTGAGTGGCACGGAGGAATTTTGGATGTGGAGGGATGTCTGAGGGGGCATTATTCTCCCCTCGATAGCATGTGTCTGGATAATACTGAGATAACACAAAGTCAATGGAGTTTGTCGTAAAAAGATCTCAAGGACATCAGTAGCTAGGAATATATAATTTCCTTCTCGCTAACTCAACCTGGACGTCCTTGTTCCCAGTGAAAAGCATACCGTGGTCGTACTTTTCATCGCCGCATTTTCTAGTGCACTGGCGCCTCCCCCGCCAAAATCCTAGCTCGACACGCAAAACAAATGATCCTGCTCGCAGGCTAAACAAACCGAAAAGTAGCTTTTCTTCACAAGGAGAATGGAGGATCCCAGCAAGCGCATCACTTGAGCTCCATGTGGGCAGGTTTGCACGTACAACTGAACGCGATGCTTTATTTACATTGCTAACTGGTGTCTTTTGTCCGAACAAAAAGTGCTAATTATCAGAAAGCGACTGAGTATGTTGCTCGTCTTTATCCTTGCGCATGCGTCTTAGGTAAGGACCAGCCCTATGATTTCGGTATCGGTGGTTTACAACCAATTCCTACAGACAAAACACACTGGCGACATTCACCAATCTTGGATGACGAACCAAAGGAATTAATGAAAGATCGTTTGTGTTATCCAGCGTAGCGGCGGCGATGACATAACCACACAGCACCTCTTCAAGTCGTGCTTGGTTATAATGCTAAGATCTTTGCAGCGACAGAATCGTCCTAGTCAAGAGATGGGACCCATATTCTCTCACAAGAAAGATCCTTTCAATTATACAAAGTTGAAGAAAACTACTTATCGAATGACCACAGAGTCGAGAACATTTAACAAAATTCACGACGTTTTGTTCGAAGATGCGTTTCCTTTGAGTGTAGAATGATTGTCTTGAACTCGCAATAGAAAGCTTGTGAGGCTCAACCTGAGTTTCGCCTTTCGTCAATAACACGCACTTAAAATATACGTTTCTTTTGTTCATTAGTCCTTTCACGGGAACAAACAATCTCGACCCCAGAGCTCTTCTCTTGACTAAGGGAGAGAAGAGCTCTGGGGAACCCTGAAACAAAGTGTCTTCTCATTGGTTTTCGTGAAGAACAATCAAAAGCGTCTCTAATTAGTGCATTCATGTTTGCACGAGGGTGAGCAAGAGCCGCGAGGTTCAAATAGCAAATGTTTGGCTATAAGAACCCTACGGCGCATGTTAATTCTCCCACAGAGAGTTTCCCAGCGCCTTGGGTCGATCTAAGGCTCTGGTGACGAGAATGGGGAACAAATGAGCACAACAAATTGACCTGCTCCCAACTGCGTGGCTTCATAGCTCAGTTGGCAGAGAATTGCACCGACATCGCAGAGATCATGAATCGGAATCCCGTTGAAGTGACCTGAATTTGTCAGGTGTCTATAAAGAGACAATTGCTTGAATTGTCCAGTTAAGTATGATGATCACTTAGAGCTATCTTTCGTCCAATAGGTACTGTAGGAATGCACGTTCCATGAGGTTTCAGGTGGATGGGATATTATGTTAACCGTAGGAAGTTTTTGGCAAATAATGTGATGGTGTTTCTGTGATCAATGAAAGAGCTCCACGACACCCACCTGTCCTGTATTCTTTACCATGATGTTGTCACTGTGTCTGTCCCCTACTCCCAGGACATACGTAGCCACACAGTACCCTACACAGGACAGCGTGAACCGCTCCACAGCATCTGCCAAACTGAATAACGAGAATGATATATCAGCTATAATAGCAAGTTTTTCTTCCACTTTTCTTAATACATATCTATATATGTCCTAATGTCAACTGCACAAATTTCTTGACTCCTATATATACTTCCCATTCATTTTCTCTTATTTCATTATCTTCATTATCTCAATATCACGTCCATTGTTTGCTTCAGACGAAAGGCAAGTATAAACTATTACTGTACTTCTAAACTAATAGTTGAAAAATTAGTTTCGAAAACTCCTTGTGGGAGCAACAAACAAATTACACACACAAGTACTGCAAACCGGGATAAGCCTTTCTCGAGGTTAAAACCGAACCTATTTCGCTGAACACTTTGTTTTCCCAATACACCCCAAGAAATAATACTTAGGAGATTTTACACTTACATGCATGTCAAACACTGAAAGCGTTAGCAAAAAAATTGGTACTGACGAAACACTGCAAAAATCGCAACGCTTTTATCTTCAAGGATAAAATGCGCATTTCCGACGATCGCAAATATCGCACAAATAACATATTCCACAATTAGAAGAAAAGAAACTAAGGCAAAGGGGTCCTTGCCAAGCCCTCCCAATAAACTTTCGCGATAAAATTCTGCGAGCAAAGTTTTGCTAGCGCTTGTAATTCTGAACAAGTCTCTTTTTGTGCTCATTTAAAATATATAGCAGGCAAGCATGGGTATCATATGTCCTACTTCGAAACAAAATACAATCTACTAAATACTGTCAAGTGATCTACGAGGTTAGTTGGCTGCTGGAATTGCTTAGTCGCCAAAAAGCATCTTCTCAGGCGAGCAAATGGTCAAGACAGTTTCCAAAAGGAGTGATCACATGCACCTATCTATTTCATAGCAAAAGGAGTTGGTTGCACCGACCTTTCTTCAGTAGAATGATATTCCTGTAGCCAGTCCCAGATAGAATCTTTACTAAACGCAGCTGTAACCCCGCCTCTTCTTCTCTGAAGCTTGGCCAAAGTTTCCGCTTGATACACAACCTCAATCATTCCAACGTTACTACCAGTTGATAAACAACCGTAAGGAATCATTCTGAAACGGCAAAGATGTGTTTGGGACACTGTTATGGACTCCTTACTCTTCTAAGCATCTCTACAGCATCGCAGCTGTTTTAAGACTTCGCTTTATGTAACGGCATTCAGGAGGACCTTGGATTCCAAATTCCAGCCCTCGGATTCCGGATCCCGAATAGTGGATCCCGGATCCCCGATCCCGGATCCCGAGTAGTGGATTCCGGATTCCAAATTCACGAGTTCCACCGATATGGATCCTGGATTCCATCGAAATCTGTGGATTCTGGATTCCATACAATGGATTCCGGATTCTAAAGCTTCACGTTTGCTGGATTCCGGAATCCGGATTCCTTCACATCGGGCGAAAGACTACTGGGGAAACGTAATCGCATGTGAAATTACCTTATTCTACAACGTTTGAATTACACAGTATTAAGATTTTTTTGCAGGTCCTGGTACAGAGCTTGAATAGAGTCAGTACGCAAAACGCAAAGTAAAGGCTGAAAGAGGTTCACAGAAATTGTATTTTACTGTGATGTCTGTGCACGCATTTGATTATTTTTATGGAAAATGCGCAATATAAATATTAATTATTGGCATTGACAAAAAGGAATGACCCTATATAATCAAAAATATGATAAATCTAGCCATTAGAGAGACATATTTTATCTTTTGTCATAGAGATAAGATTTAGGATAGCCCAGCCTTAATAAAACTTTAACTTTTTTTTAGTTGATTGATCTGTAAATACAGTATACAAAAGTATGTCACTCAATAGACCATTTTCGAATTCTCACGGCTGGACTGGATCTAGCATGAAACGGAGGCTAATGCGGGCAAATCTTTTCAAATGCAAATTAATTTGCCCGCATTAGCCTCCATTTCATGCTAAATACAGTCCATCCGTTAGAATACGAAACTGGCCAATTTCAGGTAGGTAGTTGTTAATTGCCTTTACGTAGAGAGATTTACAACTGTATTCAAAGACAAATAAAGTTTCCATTATTAGTATTAGTATTAGTATTAGTATTAGTATTAGTATTGTTATCATTATTATTATTATTATTATTATTATTATTATTATTGAGCATATATCTGGGAAATTAAACAATGAAGCGGGTGCAGCATTTGCGTTCGCTTCATCCTTAGGGTCCAAAATAACTACAAGAGGGAAGGTCTCCTCCTGATGCAAAACTGGTTCACGTTAAACATTTCATCTAAACTAACCCCAAATCCAGTCCTTCGTTATGCCAGATCCTATCCATGATTTTAATCAACTGCAAGGTCAGCATATCCTGACGGAGATCTGAAAGGACGAAGGTTTCATGAAAGGCCGAAGTTAGACCGCTCATGAGTTTTGTTCTGCTGTTTAAAATAGCAACACTGGTGACGTAGAAAAGAGGTACTATTTAACAATTATTCGCCGAAAGCGATATTCACAGAGTATGAGGTGAATAAGTGTTTAAGCATAATGACATAGGTGCAAGAGGTGCACAATTAATAGGGAGGTTAAGCACGCGCGTTTTTGAGACCCGGACGGCAACCGGAAGTGAGCTATTTTCCCTTTTAACTTGTCTTCATACAACCACTATTGCAATGCTAAGTATCTTTTTCTCCATTAGAGATGATTAGTATAAAAATCTGGGAGACACCACTGTCCTGGCACGCGAAATGTTCTCTTCCAGTTTCCGTCTGTGTCTCAAAAACGTGCGTGCTTAAGCTCCCTAATTTCTCCGTCTGTCACCTCGACAAAACGGCTTGCGGCCATTTTGAAAAAAAATCCGCTTTGGTGGTTATGGCGTAATAATCACCTCAAGTGGAACCAATCAGCGCAGAGAATTTCCAATAATCACCTATGTAATTATGCTAGAGCTCTTATGTACAATCAACGGCAAGTAAAGGGGAAAGCCCAAGATAAGACGCGGTGGCAAGTGAAAGAGAGATGGAAGTGAAAGATGAACCAGGAACCATTAAAAGGGGGGTAGGGGCGGGGAGGTGATGTCAGTAGCAATAGAACACAGGAGCAGAAATATCACTCCACTCCCCACAAACCACGCCCAAAATGTAGTTCCCCCATCCCCAACAACGATGGACAAAGAGTTCTACATGGAATTATTATAAAGGACTGATGTTGTAAATAATTATGGTCTGGTCTTTATATCTGCCCAGAAATGAAGAACAGTGATAAAATTCACAAGAAATTATAGACAAGCGATGTGAACCTTAATTTTTTGTGGGCAAAGTAAATAAATGAAAATCAATACTCTTGTTTTGGTTTACTATTTGATGAATCCAGCTAAGGACAGTAGCCACGAATTCAAAGTTATTCTTGGTCGGTTTATGAATATGCGGGAAAAGAACATCTGAACGACTGTTAGTGAAATCCAAAAAGAAAATTAGGACTAACCATGCATTTTTCAAAGATAATTAATCAACAATATTTGTAAAAAGCCTTAAAATACAAAGCAACGTGGAATCTACTTGTTTTATAGAAAAAAGAAACAAAAGACTTTGATGATGACGTCAACTATACGATGCACGGTCTGTCCCTTAATAGATCGTATAGGGGAGAACAAATCAAAATGCTTGCAGTGGTGAGCATACTATACAACTCCGATGAGTCCGTTTACACACAGAAGTAGATAGATAAGTTGTTAAATCACACCTCTTGCAAGCACAGTCTGAGTTACAGGAGGGCTTAGTGAATATTCAAAGGACATTTACGAGTAACAAAGTTATTAAAGCAGTTGGCACATGCGCGTATCCGCTCCAAAAACCTAGACGATCCAACATTAAATCTATGTGATTCTACTCTATGAATTTCTGTAAAGTACAGTGGGTTGCTGGGTTTCAGGTTTTGAATAAACTTAAGGACGGCGCCTACTAATAAGATATTTAATCAACAATATTTGTAAACAGCTTTGAAATACAAAGCAATCAATGGCGTTCTTTTCCAAATTGAAGCTTAATTATCTCTGAAAAATGCATGGTTACACCCAATTTTCTTTTTGGATACCAAGAGCACTTGCTAAGTTCTGATAACTCCGCATAGTTTTGAACCGCGCAAAAAAAAAATTCCTGTATTAATAAGCATCACCCATAAGAAATCCGAGTATCTCGAGATGCGCAGAACGTATGCGCAATAACAATAGTAGGCACCGTCCTTCATACATAATATCTCAATCTGATATGTAAAATATCTGAACAAAAAATTAAGATGAGCTGACTAAAGGCGCATTGGGATGAAAATTGGCAATACAAACTAATAATTTATCATAATAATAATAATAATAATAATAATAATAATTATTATTATTATTATTATTATTATTATTCGCAGTACAGAAACCTAACATATAAATTATTATATTAACACGTCTGATGGACTTACCATCGCCATTCTTGAAGATTATGCGGACAAGATCCCCCAGCTCATCTGTATTCTCAAATACTAAATACAGTGGGCGCATTTTGGAATCCATATATTTGCAGTGTTCAACACTAATGAAAAGAAAAGTTAGAAATGCATCAAAGCTTAATTTTTCCTCATAAACTGCCAAAAAAAATCTTAAGATAACGAACTTATTAGAAGACACAATGGGACCAAACGGTCAACTGCAAAATGCAATTGCCCTTGCTTTGCTTTTAAAAAAAATTTACTCGTGCTTATTTAGTCTAAATTGCATTCGAAATTACTAATACAGTTAACTCTCTCGTAAGCAGACACCATGAGGAATTGGAAAAAGCGTCCGTTAGTAGAGCTGTTCCCTTACATGTACGAGAATTATTCCAATAACGTGGCCCTACAAATACATGTTAGACTCTTCATGGCAAACGAACGGACAGCTCAAAGGTCATAGTTTTGTTTGAACTGCAAATTGAAGACAAATTTCATTGCCAAGCTTTAGAGTCAATTATTATACGTGGGGTGTCCGCTTAAGAGACAACGCAGACAAAAGAAAAATCCAATTTTAATTTTCAAAAGTGTCCGCGTCCGTTTACGAGAGTGTCCACTTGCGGGAATGTGTAAATACACAGTTTGACTGGAAGGTAAAATGCATGGGGAATTGAAAAAAGTGTCTGTAAGTTGAGCTGTCCGCTTACGAGAGCGTCCGTTAGCGGAGACTTGACTGTACTAATTTAAAATATCAGTACAAAGAACACAGATTAGGAAAAAAACGCGGAGGTGAGTAAACAAAAACCCATAGGGTTAAAAAGAGTTTATGCATTGCATCTGAAACTTAGAAGAGAAATCATGAACTTACATCTAATCTTAGCTAACTAACGTACATGGAAAGTACACAATATCTTACTTCAAATTTCGCAGTTTGAAACTGGGGTCCAGAGGAGAACTAAGTTTAGAGAGTGCTCCTTGATAAGTCTTTTGACGAAGCAGTTCCTTCATCGTTGCCAAGCCTTTCTCTCGCCTGTCATGGGAAACACATTATTATTAAATAATTAATAATTTCATTAAATAATGCATAGAAGATCTAAAGCCAAAGTCAACTACCAAGGGTAGAATTGTTGCAATACACTTACTTAGGAAAAAAAATATACAGAAACTTTCTGGAAAATCGAGTGAATCATCATTTTATGTGGGAAATTGGTCTTAGGCAATAGTTTCCAACAGATTACCCCTGTGCTCAGCATTCTTAGACTAAAACTAAGACCAGTTCTTACTGCACAAACAAGATGTCCTGAGTATTCAATAGTTCTCAGGACACACTGATTATGTGGGATGCTACCAGAGAAACCATACCTAGAATTCGGTTTACATGTATTTTGGGTTTAATAAGAGTCACTTATGGTTTGTCTTTCTGAGATGACTGAATATTTAGAATATTCTCCATTTCGATGACTTCTTTCCCTTGCACTTTTTAAATGCTACTCGTTTCTGTAACTTTGATAACATTACCTTTTTGTGACGACAGAGACACAAAAAATGTCAAATCAAACAAAATTCAGCCATACATACTCTGTCTATAAGCTGAAGCAATTCTGTGACAGCCTTCATTTTGCTAAGTGCTTGGGCCTGCAAGAAACAAGAACAGAATTTGAGAATGATGATTTTTTTTTCTGTTATGAAACTG
>NC_090888.1:25189006-25196506 GCF_036669925.1 Montipora capricornis | reverse complement strand
CACACAACTTAAGCCTCATCAGTATTTGCATGAGTTACCAGAATGGGCTAAAACTAGTACCATTTAATTAAATGATATTGAAATCAAACCTTCGCTCCCACACAAGATCCTTTTCTTGTTCAAAAATTGGAGCAAGAGGTTCACGGTTGACTATTTGCTTGAGTTTTTCAAGTTGAGACTGTTCAGCATTTCCCTAAATTGAGAAAGTAGACAAGGTACACTCAGCTAACATTATTTTTTGCTTGGGACAGTCCTGGAGATTTTAAATCCAGAGATTTTTTAATTGCATCAACCTTCCTACAGTGTAGACAGTACATGTATCATCAACCCACCCCCCCTTCCAGAAAATGGATCCTCCTAGAACTTGACACTCCCTAAATTAACTCCCCCCCCCCCCCATCCCACCCCATCAAAAAATTTGCCCAGGTCCCCCCAGTATCGGATTGCACCACACACCTGAGAGAGTGGGCTATTAACCCTTTCAGCCCCGATAGTGCCAAATGGCACTTATAGATTTTACTCTGTCTAACGCCAGATGATTTTACTCGTCAATGGGGAACCCCTCGGGGCTTAAAGGGTTAAGCTAACAGCGTGAAAAAACTATGTCCCCGTTTAACCCTTTCAGCCCCGATAGTACCAAATGATACTTATAGATTTTACTCTGTCTAACGCCAGACGATTTTACTCGTCAATGGGGAACCCCACAGGGCTGAAAGGGTTAAGGAGGTATGATTTTCATCCTTTGAATTGTAAAATTTCTAAATCTCATGAATCCATGGGGCATACTGTATAGCATAACAGCTCCTCCTGTATGCAAGAAAAATCTTCTGCCATATTATTAAAAGACACTTTTATCCGGGAGATTTGGTGACCCATATGGGAGACTGGGAAATTCGTTCTGTATCTGAGATACTCTTGGATAACCTGGGAGAGTTGGCATAATTATAAATTATGATACATGTACAATGTACAATTATCTCCATACATGGTTTAATTTAAACAGACACAACGCCATGAAACGCTTGAATGTTGTGTGACAGAAAAACAAAAACAGCAACATTCGTTGATGCTTACCGGTACTTATTTGCACAGAAACTAAAGATAGGAGCTTTTGAATAAGGGTAAAGTTGGTCTGTTAGCCCTTTGGTTGCAACCACTAAAAATGTGATAAAAGAAGTACATGTACTTTGTATCAAAACAAGTCCACTATGTCGCCGAAAGTCATGCAAACAAAAAACAGTGGTACTGTCTATGGGGGTGGAGGGAGTAACAGGGGTTTTCAAGTTTCTAATTTATAAGGGAACTATTAAATTAGTCATACATGTAGTTTCTATTATGGCATGTTTTGTTTCTGTATTACACTGATTTCAATGTTTCAATAAAGTTGATAGTAACTTGTGAAAATACATTGTTCGAGGTTACTCGAAGCTCATTTCATCCCGACCAAGGGACTCATCAGAGACCTTTCTGCGTGGCAAACTCATTGGGAATCACACCCAAAGTCCCGTTCCCTAACAAAATTATGACAGCAATGTCGCCTTATATCACATAAGGATTCCAGATCGCACAAATTATTCATGAGTGAAAATTGATAATAAAGTTGACAGTAACTTGTGAAAATACATTGTTCGTGGTTAGTCTTACGAAGTTCGTTCCATCCCGACCAAGGGACACATCAGAGACCTTTCTGCTTGGCAAACTCATTGGGAATCACACCCAAAGTCCCGTTCCCTAACAAAATTATGACAGCAATCTCGCTTTATATCACATAAGGATTCCAGACCGCACAAATTCATGCGTGAAAATGTTTCTTATAAGTATTCATCAAAGTACCAGGATAGCGTGATGTACCCCCACCCCCCAACAGACCATCTACAGGCATCCGTTTATTGTTTGCATGACTTACGGCTAAATTGTGGACTTGTTTTGAAACTGGAAGATTACTGACAAAAAAATGTGTGAGCCACATTTTTAGTGGTTACAGCCAAGACATGGACTCTTTTTATAACCAAAGGGTTAACAGACTGTCAGAGTTTCTCGTTATCCGAAAGACCCTAGCTTTAGTTTCTGTGCCAATAAATGTCACTTTTTTTTCTGTCACACAACATTCAAGCTTATCATGGCATTGTGTCTGTTCAAACTAACCCATGTGAGGAGACATCATCCAGCGCCCAAATCTCTGACTAGCAGTAAGTTTTCCTGCATTTCTTTCCTGACCAGTAGTTTTTGTAGAACGAGGGTCTTAGTTTTTGTACTATGAAACTAAGACCCGGTCTTAGTTTTTGTAGTTCGTACAACGAAAACTAAGACCTCGGGGTCTTAGGTATTCTTCGTAACACCCAAAATCTTACTTACAGATAAAATCAGTTTTATGCTACAAAGTTGCAAACAAAATTAATCATGTACTCACAAAAATATTGGCATTTATGTTTTGTGCAGCCAATTCAGCAACCTACATTAAAAGAGAAAATACTGGGTTAAAGGTCAATCTAACCAGTGTAAAAAATTAATGTGAGGACAGAAAAGTTGTATATGTTGAACACTTCTCATAGAAACAAAAACAACAAATGCACAATACAGCTGTAAATGAAATACAAGTTGTATTGTTACAGGTACAAAAATAATCAAGAAACCTGTCAAAGGTTTCATTAAAATCACTGGGTTAATGATGTTGTTCTCATGCTAATTAGTTGCAATTTACATAAGAACAGGGCTTCTGATAGGATGCGGAAAAAAATTAAAGATTATGCGGAAATTTTTGGCCATATTATGCGTAAACATGCGTTGATTATGCGGAAGTTACACTGGATTATGCAGAAATTTAAACATTATTTTATAGAACTAATAATTAGGCCCGTCCAATGTATTTACATGCTTATGGTAAATCAGGACTCAAAATTGCGACCAATACAGTCGCTTTTTCCCTTTGCGATTAAGATATCTGGCCGAGTCGCCAATTTGCGACCAGCATTCATCATTAAAATAAAAGGGTTAGTAATCGGCATTTTGCTCAAACTTTTGCTAAAAGAAATAAAGCGATAAAAAAATATTTTGTTTCTTGTCATGAATTTTGTTTCAATTTGGAGATATGGAGCAGAATTGTGATGTGGTTGAACCACGATCCATTCCCTCGATCATTCACCATTTGGTTTTTTACACATACGTATCATCGCAATGATTGTCCCTACTTTACCAGAGTTACAAATGATGCAATTTAATTTGCTACTATAACTTGCAGCTAAATTTTCATACCTTGTATCTTTTTTAAAAATTTCGAGCCTAGGGTATGTTATGAAAACGGTTTAACTAGAGTCCAGGCTCATTCCCAAAAAATGAGTGGAAACTGCTTACGAACTTTTATCTTGCGAACGAAATGGCATGTTTTCTTCAATGTTCTGGAAAATAAGCGTTTCAAAGTAGTCAATCTCTTTGGCTTTTGTGTTTGTGAGGGTGGTAAGCAGCTGCTTTATCACTAATATCAGGCATTTCTTCAGTTTTATGCGGAAAACATCGTAATTATGCGGAGGATGCAGATTTTAGGGAATTATGCAGATCCGCATCGCCACATCCTGTAAGATGCCATGTAAGAAGTAGTGACTCAGAGGTTTCTACCATAACAAGCTCAACTGTAGCCTCACTTTCATTCATAGGTCAGGTAACTAAGCAAACAACTGTTGTGTAGTCTATTTAGATTTTTCTTTGTCTTTAATACCTAAATGATACCGCAAAAACTTGCAGATAAGCCGCAACCCCAGATAAGCCACACCCTGAATTTAGCAGCTCCAATTCTGGAAAAAATTTTTTGAAAGAAATCAAAAGAAATCCAAAGTCAAGTCTTGTTCATTGAACGCAAACTCACTATTAACATTGAAACGGAAAATACATGTACTTCAAAGTCATACCGTCCTACAATTTTTTTAACACAATGAACATAATTTTGTTTCTACCAACTTTGACATAAGATTGATCTTTTCTGGTCTTTGCTGACAGAAATTTATTTATTCAACACAGTTTTTCCATAGATTTTTGCATTACAACAAGAATGCAAACGGAACATTCGAAGCTTAGTGACCAGGCATTAGATTGGATGCAAAAATGGAAAACTGAACACTGGAAGCAGTGTGATGTATTAAGAGCTTACTCATAGCAATAAGCTATAAGGGGCGACAACTATAAGTACTGCAACATTAAAGGTTACTCTTACATGAACAACTGCTCTTTTAAGAGCCAACAAACTTACAAAAGCAATGACCAGTACTCCCTCGCAGGTTTGTGTAATGTTCATTTACATACTTTTCCATAAATGTGTCAGTTTACGGAAATTGCAGCTTATCTGTGGGTTTTTACAGTACTCAAATTACGATAATGTGAAACATTGGAAAATCAAAAATTTAACTGGTTTAAAAAATATTGAACCAGGAAAAATCAAACCATAACATATATTATTGTATACCCTGTGAGCAGAGTCTCATTTGATCTCTTCTAGAAAAATTGGGAAGAGGAAGGAGACTCTGCCAGCTGCCTCAACATTCTTTGATTTGTGGCTCATCCAAAGAAATGGATGAGTGAATCCAGTTTTGACTTGTCAAACCTGTTTTCTTTTAATTTTTTGCGCATGGTGTAAATCACCAAATGTCATCAATATTTTTTGAAAATTACAACAGGGCATGTGGCAATTTTTAACTGTCTAAATTCCCATGAGTATTTCCTCCGTATGTCAGTTACAGTACAGAAACTAGTTCGCAAGAATTATGAAATGGTAATTAAAAGTATGAACAGCCTTGAGTTTCTAAGGAAACGACTCCTTGGTTGTTGTTTGTCTGCCAGAGTTGTTTCACTGTTTGGTTTCCTTTTGTGGTTACTGGTCAAGTGTGACTGTGCAGACACCTGAATACATTTAAACTTTTAACGCATACTCAATGGGAAATGTCAAAGCAGCAGGCACAATCTCATTCCTCTTCTTGATTTTTCTAAGAAGATCGAAGGACACTACTCCTAGAGTAATGATTAACAAAAATTGTGTGCAATTACATGTACAAGCGGCCTATCCCAAAAACAATATTTTTAATTAATAGACCTTATTCATAAATGGCGGTCAATTTATAATTCTTTTGTCGAAGTGCAAATTAGCCTACCAAGCCTCAATATCCTACAGTGAATTGAAAAGAATTCTTGCTCTAAAATGAGGCTTGATAGGCTAATTTGCACGTGGACAAAAGAATTATAAATGTGACCGCCATTTATGAATAAGGTCTATAGGAACCGAGTTATTACCGTATCAAATGAAGGATACACCACAGCATGGGAATAGCATTGGAACTCCAGGTCGAGAGACACTGAGGTGACAGTGTCAATGTTGGACACCACTGTACCAACAGGATTAAGTTGATCTGCCATAGTCTCAGGTACTGGCCATGCAAATAGTCTCAAGGGACCTTGCCGCAGCTTCCCTTGATAGTCAAATAGGGTAGTGTTCACCCAGGCAACTGGAATGCTCTCCTGAAAAGATAAAGCAAGTCTTAAAATTGGGGTCACATACAAAACTTAATGTATAGTTAATTATTGAAGGAACCAATTATATGCAAGCCAGGCAAGGACAACCTTAAGACACAATTAGGGGTACAACAAGCACCAAATTTTAGTTCAGCATGCAGTTTAGGTTAAAGGTTGAGATTTTCTAGCAAAGGTTCTACTCTATACTGTATAATTATCATGATTACCTACATAGCTATAGTACAGAGGCCAAGTCTCCAGCTTTCTGACTCAATCTCCAGTTCTCCAGCCAAGCTACGTGTACATATACAGCCAAATCTCCAGCTGAACTTGGGTTAACAATTTTTAAAGGGAAAGTTTCTCTGATTCGAAATTTCTTTACCTGTATTGTCATACTAAACCACTCATTTGGGCTTAATGTGTTTAAATAGCCAACAATAACGCTTAAAAAAAAAAAAGCAATTTTAAATTGAAATCCACCATCTTTGTTTTTGTGTTTGCAAACAAGGCTATGACATAGCAATAGTCAAGGATTTCTCCGGATGACTAGATGTACTTGATGTAACCAAGAAAAACACAGGCGAGGAGAACGATATTTTGTAGACTTGAATCTTCATCCAGAGGGTAAATTGTATTAATATTGGCTCCACCATCACAACAGATTTACATGTACCTCTGAGTTTTACAAAGGAAAAGAGAGCTTGCAGTGCTATCCTGCACTCATTGCTGTTAAATAAATGCCTGGAAATTAAGTGTAATCTGTTTACTGTGGCTTTCTACGAGACCCCTGATACAACTTCAAAACAAGAGTAAATCGTTTTAGTAGTTTCTATAAAGCTAGCAAAATTTAACCACATTTCAAGTTAAGTTTAGTTTACTGCCTGGAAATGCCGATAACAGTCACTGTGAAAGTCACCTATATCTTGCTTGATTCAATTTTCTCGCTACAATATAATGGTATTTTGGACTATTTGACTGAGATTTCAGTATGGAGTCAATGGCTACAGATATAGCAGTCAGTTTTTCAGGTTGGAGGAATCCATGCATCCATGTTTTACTTTTGCTGGCCAACTTTTCTTTAATTTTCATTTTCCTGTGGAAGCTTCGGTTTCTAAGAACTTTTATTTGTGTTTTCAAGTCTAGACATGCGGCAAGTTTGATCCCCCTCGAAAGCATACACTGTACTTGAGCAGTTCAAAACACTTCAAATAGCTGTAATTGTTGCCGTGAAAAAAGCCTTGCAATGTGTATTGAGCAACATCTGAAGGTTTCGACGGCTTATTCTGAATTAAAGGCTTCCCCGTGTGAAAGTGAACAAATTACGTTTGCTGAAGCATCAAAGACGGCTGTCACAGAAGTAAGAAAGTGAAAACGAAAAGAAGGTATGCTAGTCTAATATTTCTATGTCAAATGTTCAAGGTAATTGTTTACATTTGCTCTGGATGATTTTTGCCACCAAGTTTGATTGATCAGAGGATCTACAAATAATTAGTGACTTACATTTCTGTCACATTTATGGCCTACTTTTCCTACTACCTATTGAACCACAAGACCGTTTACTATCTAACAATTGAATTTCTTGGAGCAGAAAGTCACTCAACATTGAGAAAGTGACTTGGTGAGGTCAAACACGTTTGTAGACTATTGCTACTAGGCCACAACACGTCATACAGTAATTATTCAAGATGGTGCTCTTTAAGTCACAAAAGAGGCAACTTCAAAGTGCTCTTGTCACATTTAACAGGGAAATGGACAAAAAGGCAATTATTTTCGAATTCCTGGGGAAAAGTTGTTGTAATTTAGAGGAACTTTTTGTAGACCGTACTTCCCCTCTAAAACATTATCAAATAAATGATTGTTCTGAAAACAGAAAACCGAAATTGATGAGAAATCAGCAAGAAATCTGGACTCCAGAGCCCTTTTCTTCCCCCCTTTTTTCTGCTCACGTTTGTCTGAAGTGACCTAGGCTCTAATTTGTTTTTTGCGCATGCCTAAAAGTGAGGGGAG
>NC_090888.1:25181506-25184006 GCF_036669925.1 Montipora capricornis | reverse complement strand
TATGAAGCGATCGCAGACAAGCGTACCACTAATCCTCTGCGAAGCGAGAAGAAAAAAAAGCCCACTTACTTCAAGTCTGATTGGATGTGTTTCAAGGCGAACAATAGTGTGTTGCCGATTGGACACAGATCATCTCAGACACACTTTTCCATTAAAAATTGTCTTAGTCGGAATCGTCGTGATGGTCGGGAAAGTAGAACTAGATACAACTTTCCCGATCATCTAGACCGCGCGCCGCAGATCGCCGCAGACCGCCGGCGACCGTGTCGTAGACTCACCTGTAGACTGATCGCAGACCGTTGGAAACCAGGCTTAACGCCATCAAACAAATCTTGTGTGGTTGTTTTATCATATAAATAGTTCTTTCGGGACTTTTGTCAATTGAAAAATTGATATCACTTCTGATTGGTTGAAAAAGTGGCGCGAGAACTTAGAACCAATCACTGAGTGAAGTAATGCAAAACCAAAGTAATTCGCTAATTACTTTCGGCACTCAATTGAAAATCGCTCTAGTTTCGTAAAACCAAAACCAAAGCAATTACTTTAGCTAATCAGAAAGGACGGAGACAATCCGGTAAACCAATCGACGTAATTACAGGTAGCCGACACAAAGCGCGGGAAAGTGTGCTCGCGCGAGCCACGATTGGTTTTGGTTTCACTTCTGATTGGTTGAAAAAGTGGCGCGAGCCACGAGCTAATCATAAACCAAAGCAATTTGCAAATTACTTTCGACACTCAATAGAAAACCACTCTAAACACCAGCAAAACCAATTTAGTTATCCAGTGGATAGTGATATCTACCCTTCGAACAACTGCATGGGGCCTGTAGATTTAATTACAAAGGCAGCACATTGGGGCCTACACGTCTTGACGGTTCATTAGGGCCTGAAGGATTGTGTCCACTGGAAAGTCGTCAACAGTATAACCTTGGATACAAAATGTGGAAGTTAGCCGTTCTGTCTCACGAGAGTAGTCCACATAATATTTAAAATTGCCTCGTTATAATCTTGTGGTTATCGCTAGGGCGAACTTCGCAGAATAAACCGGGGCCGTTTATCCGAGCTTTATGAAAGAAAGAATTTTTGTAGTTCACGCAAAAAGAAAAATAGAAGGGCCAAAGAGAGAAAATCGTTGAGTTTCATTTATTTCTTAAAAGACTTTTTATATCTGGCAATGTGTAGTCTGTTGATCTGGATGTACAGAGTTCAATGTAGTTTCTGACGTTTTCCCTTCTCTTTTTTGTCAAGCTTAGCCTGCGAACGCAGACGTATTTCCGGCGGTCGTTTCTCTCCCGGGGGAGAGAAACGACCACCGGAAATACGTCTGCGTTCGCAAGCTATGTAAAGCTAAGAGCTACAAAGAATCAGTTTGATAGATTCTTTCCTTGTGTATGGTCGTTCCGATGGAACAACACATAAAACAGTCTTTCCTCTACTGGACTTTTTTTCTCGTTTCACCGAAATGACTGGTTCATAACTGAGCCAGTTGCTCCTTTACGACGACAATAAAAAGCGCTCCATGAGAATTTGTTTCAGGCCCCAGTGCTAGTTTTCAGTGCCACTCTTCCAAAGACGCCCGCGTTTTTTCGACCGATTGCCAGTAATGGCATGATCTACACCAGTTTGATCTTTTTGCTCTGTGATTCCTCTTCATCTTCTTCCTCTTCCTCTTCGTGGAATAGTGTCCTAGGTTGTGTGCTGCAAAACAAGATAAAATACCACGAATTTTTAATTTAAATGATAATCTTCCAGAGACCTGCCTTGTTTTGGAAAGTCTTGTAGTCTCTTAAAAGCTGTTCTTCCAAACTGCGGCCAACGATTTTCAAGATGAGCAAGGGGAAACTTATTACAAGATTTCATGACCAGAAACGTCTTTACTTTTAATGTGGCTTGGTTTTTCTTGCAAATGGGGTCCAATGGCCTTTTGAAATAAAAGTTTCACCAGCACGATTGGCTTAGATGTTTCTCATAGCAAGGCGCATTGGTTTCCAAGCAACAGACGTTACCTTAGTTACATTAATCTTTGTTCTTAATAAAAACGACGGTCGACACGAAGCAGTTTACAAGAGACGAAAATCTTTGACAAAAACAAGCTTCACAAATCAGAGCACGTACAAATTACTCCTCTTGAGCAATGATTCATTCTAGACCACAACACCGGAAACTCCGTGCCCTGCACTTTCCGAATAGTGTGTGGGATCTTTAACTTCGCACAGATTTTATGAACGTAATTAAAGGTAGCAATTTCTCCTTCGTCATTTAAAGACCCTGAGGGTTGGTCCGATTCGAGTTGAACTCCCGACTTCCCGCACGGTAGTCCGATGCAAGAGACTATGAGGGTGAGAGAACACATCCCCCATACATGGGCCTCTTCCCATGATAATCTTTTTCAATCTAATTTTAGCTCGTAGTCAAGCTGATTAGTCAATTGTAATGACGTAATGACGTAATAGCCGCTTTGCTGTTCTGCTTTGAGAAAATGGCGTCTGTAGTAGGCATCA
>NC_090888.1:25174006-25176506 GCF_036669925.1 Montipora capricornis | reverse complement strand
ATTAAAATGGAACAGAAAGGGTGAGGCTAAATCGCGTGGGTGGGTGGGTCGTGTATTGTTTGAAGATAAAAAAAAAAGATACAAATTAGCTCCCTCAGTGCTCGGTCCAAATTGGTCTTAGGTCTTGTCTGTTTCGAGAATTTCCAGTCGTTGATAAAAAAAAAAAAGGGTTAGGGTTAGGGTTAGGTTCACATTGCAACCAGTGGATAGCGATTTATCTGGCGGATAGCGCTATCCATCGCTTGAACAACTGGGGCCAGGTTCACAATAGGTCATAGTTTGATGCCGGGTGCGGGGGGTACTCCCTTATAGGTACTCCCACACAGGTATGAGAGGCCCTAAAGTGTCTGGGTTTTTTAGCAGTTTTGGGCTGAGATGGGGTATGTTTTGTGCACTTTTGTCTGGATACACCTAATTGCAAAAACGTAGTCATAGAAAAATGAAAAAAAAGCAAAAGCTAAATAAGAATTAATTAGGCCAATAAGCCCAATGAATTCATTTGCAGCATCCACGCATGAACGTCGTATTTGCCTGTTGGAATTTGCTATTGTTCTAAAGCTGAAAAACAATAAAAAAGATTCCATTTTCCATTTTTCTAAGACAACGTTATTGCAATTAGGTGTAAGTTTTCTAGAAGAAGATACTCCTTCAACATTAGGCGATACGACCATCAACAAAAGCACTTCACAAATTGTTACGCCAACCGTGTAACAGCTGAAATAGGTCTAAAAACAGGTCTCAAATACGGTTTCAAGTATTTGGTCAGGTCTGAAATAGGGTAAGAGTTACGGGAGGCGGGCCGCAAACCAACACCCAGTTTTTTTGGGAATACCCTTCCTCTCATTGACCCTCTGGTGTGAATAAATTTTTCTACAATTCAAAGACAGTTCAAACAAAGCAGTTCGCTGTATTCATTAATCGTTTTTCTACTGACAACTGTTAAAAGGGCAAAAAAAAGATATTTACAAATGGGCTCTAATTGCAGAAGAAGGATATTGGGGATCTACTGGCCAAACAAGACCTCGAACTATGAACTACGAAAGAAGACCTGTTTCCCTTGAAGTAAAACAACCTAGGTGAAGAGTGATTGGGCATATTTGTAGAATGCCCTTAATAGCCATCCCACGGGTGGCTATGCGTTGGACTCCAGATGGAAAAAGAAAGCGAGGAAGACCAAAGGAGACATGGAGACGATCAGTTGAAAGGATGAAGGAGAAAGTGTGGAGCTGGGGAGAGGTGGTAAAACTAGCGAAGGACAAGCAACAATGGCGTTCACTGGTAACGGCCATATGTGCGGACATGAACGAAGAGGATTAAGGTAAGGCTACTTGTAGTGTTCCGCTAGCACTCACCCAACCCCCCCTCCCATCCAAGCACTGTAATGTAGAACTCACCGGGCCCAGTGACAGGCAGATCAGGTCGATGTGACTTAACAGGATCTTTCCGGTCAGATTCTTTAACTTTCTTCTTACTTTTGTATCTTTTCTCGCGGAACATTGGCAATGAATGCGCTGAAAAGCAAAAAATAATAATGCTGCTGATAATAATCACCTTTATTTAAGTATCAGTCTAAAATAGCAGTTACAAAACCGCGGAGTAGAACAATAGTGATAGCAATCTTCAACTTCTTCATCATCATCATCTCCATCTCTATAATATTAATTACAGTGTATTAGTATAATTACATTGGTGATTATTGAAAATTCCCTGTGCTGATTTGTTGCATTTGAGGCGATCACCTAAGCAGTTTTTTCAAAATGGCCGCAAGCCGTCTAGCCGAGGTGACAGACGAAGAAATTAATTGCTTTTAAAGAAAATGCATCTTTTTCAAATAATCACCTATGTAATAATTATTATACTAAAACAATTATTCACCGTTATTCACCTCACCTTTGCCGAATAATTGTTTTACTTAAATTTGATATTTTTCAGTATTTGATATTTAAAAATATCAACTTTGAAGAAATTAATTGTTAATAAGTAGCTTAATCTTTTAACCAGTAACTTTAGGGTCGCCACTCATTATGTAAGGTGAGGTTTCATTGAAGTTCCTTGAAGTTCCTTCAGATGAAGACTTGACATCGTGAGACAACTAAACCAGAATTGATTATTATCATATTTCATCATGAAAAATTACTACAACCTTCTTTTACGACATTAACTCTAAACTTTGAATTTTCAATGGCTCGCAGTGTGGAAAATTCAAGACCAAATTTCTTAAATCTCCAGAATTCCAAAAAGCCGGGTGAGCACGGAGCGACACTAGCTAAATCGATGAAGACTTGGAAAAAATTAATACAGATTATATCTTACGTGTAATAATTTGGTCTTTCATGGGCATTTCTTTTGCTGCAGCTTTCCTTTTCACTTTTCCAACGCAAAGTTTCGCTCCCCTTAAAAAGAACAAAAATCACACTGAACGGTTCATTTCATGCAGGCAAAAAGTTGGCAGTTCCACAAGAAAGATTGTTTTGGGCCAAGAGCAAGAAGCAACATGTTG
>NC_090888.1:25159006-25166506 GCF_036669925.1 Montipora capricornis | reverse complement strand
CGTAAAAGGCATGGACAAAATTATTTGGCCTCAGGATGGCAACCCACAAAAGAAAAAACACAATCTTATCTCAGTACTTAGAGTCGTCCATCAGGAAATGCAGGGAGTCAGGGTGACTTAGTGTTTATCAACCGTGCCTTCCACCTCTGCGATCCGGGTTCAACTCTCGGCCCCGAGATCGTATGTGGGCTGAGTTTCAGTCGATCTCAACTCGACTCCGAGGGTTTTTCTCCGGGTACTCCGGTTTTCCTCCCACAGCCAATTCGACTCTCAGCCTATTCCATCAGGCTGTGGTGTTGTGCTCCGAGGTCATACATGGGTCGTGTTCAGGGGCCGAGCGCCAAGCCGGCAGCACAGCTCCTTCGGTTTAAGCGCTAATTTGTTGTAAATTGGTAGCAGATTTCAAGAGACAATACGCGACATTCATCAAAGTTGAGCCTGTTATTGATTAGCCACATTTTTCAACATAAGTTGAACAAAGCAGAAGTTTTAACCAACAGTGAAACTATTATGAGGTTCCAATTAACGCAAAGCGGTATAACTAGCCTGTACGTGAACTACCTGTCCTTTCTTCACTGAAGTTCCAGTAACAACCAATTTATCATCAGGACTGAATAAACAGGAAGTTCTAGAAAAAGAAACAGATATCTTAAGCCCCGTCCACACTAATGCGCTTTAGTTTGAAAACATAACTTCATCCGTTTTCGCAATAGAGTGGTTTTCAATTGAGGGTCGAATTGCTTTGGTTTTGTATTACTTCACTCAGTGATTGGTTTAAAGTTCTCGCGCCACTTTTTCAACAAATCAGAAGTAAAACCAAACCCAATCGTGGCTCACGCGTGTACATTTTCCCCGCGCTTTGTGTCGGCTACGTGTAATTACTTCGAGTTTTGCTTGGGTTACTGGATTGTCTCCGTCCTTTTTGATTGGCCAACGTAATTATTGTGGTTTTGGTTTTACCACACTAGATTGAAACTCGCTCTATATGCAAACAAAAGCGATCAAAAACGGGGGTGTAGGTCTGTGAAACTTTTGAAAACGGAGACTCATGTGTGGTATTTGCATGTCCAGGTTTTTCGCGCGCGTAAAAAGCATAAACAATCGTCCAACATAGCGGGAGATCTTGAATCTACATTGCTTGCCCTGATTTCAACTTTGATTGCTTGTTCAGCTCACAATTAATTTTAATACTAGCATCGTACCATGGTCTCGGTTCAGACATGCGCAGTATGCAGAAAGAAATGTTGAGAAAAGCCTGATGACAAAAATTGATGTTCTCTTTCTCCTATTTCGGAGGTTTAGTGTGAACGCGAAACTTTCTGTTCTTTTTTAAGAGACGAAAAACGGAGGTTTTTTTTAAAAAAGGTGTTGGTGTGGACGGGGCCACATTATTCATAATAATAATAATAATAATAATAATAATAATAATAATAATAATAATAATAATAATAATAATAATAATAATAATAATAATAATAATAACATTATTTATGAAATGTATGTCTTTTGATGTGTATGATGGTGTTGGGATCCCAGAGAAGTCTTGGCAAAAAAGTTCTGTTGGATTTCTGTGTTTGCGTAAATACACCAACATCGTTAATATACATGTATCGCCATTCTTTTCCAGACCCTCTCCCGCTCAAGATAAATTCACAAAACGGCCAGTTCTCACTTGACTTTATAGCTCAACTGGTAGAGAGAGCACTGGACCGGTATCAAAAAAAATTGAAAAACCTTACTCTGCTTCTTTATTACAAATTACACTGGGACTCATGTGATTTACTGCACAAATTGAAGGGAACCTTACGCCGTAAGTAACACGGTAACATACAAAACACATTAATTACTATGGAAATTTAGTAATCAGTAAATGCAAGTTATAGAAAGTTAAGCTTACTGTGGAAAGTAGTTTGGTAAGTCCATAGCGATATTGAGAAATCTCTTGAAATTGCGAATGTCCCAAATCTTCAACGTATCGTCACCTGAAACAGCAACGGCGAAGGATCAGCATCGTAAAAATCCAACAATAGGTAGACAAAAACAAACAAGGCTAGATCAGTTCAGCATGGGTACGAAAGGAAGGAAGTAGCAGTGGATAAAAGAAGAAAGCCCAAGAAGCACATATCTTGACTCTCATGGAGATCTGTATTGTATTTTTTTTTTTGGGTTAACTCTATTTAAATAAGCTTGAAATGGGACGCACGAGATGCATAGCACGTTGGATCCAGATTCACTCAACGAATGCAAAAAGCATCCCGTAACTTAACCAGTCTTGTGAAGACCAATTAAGTTACCTGGCATATAACGGTCTATGACACTGACCGTCCTATTTTGCTTTAATGATTATGACAGGTGGACTCCAATTTGAAACAACATACACACAACAGTAACCAGCATCTGTACACAGTTTGCGGGCCTATTTTGTCCTTACGGACACCATAGCTCAGTCAAGGCAATGACATAATGAGTTCTAGTGCTTACAATACAGCATCAACAAAAACAACGGAATTCTGTTTGTCCCCACATTGCTGGTTTGCCCGATCGGAAAATTGCAAAATAAGCCTGAAAATTTAGTCCCAAATCTCCAATCCGATATCCCGTAAGGGAAGGGGTGACCTTTTCCTTTGTTCCGAAGTTGATCTTTTTCCTTCAAACTCTCTCAGCAATGTGTGCTGTTCGTGGAAATGGACCACGACGCTGTCAACAAAATTTTTCATTCACGAGTTTCCCTGTTACCTTTAAGAAACCAAGGACTAACCGGTTTCCACGGATGCATATGGCATAGCCCGCGAACAAAGACGTATTTCCGGCGGTCGATTCTCTCTCCCGGAAAACAGACACGACCAACGAAAATACGTCTGCGTTCGAAGGCTACATATGGAAAAGAACTAGTCTGTTAAGATAAAAATCACTGCTACATGGGCAACCAGTAAACTAAAAATCTGTGACCTGCTCCCACTACCTGGAGAAAATATAAAACGCATTACGTCCAGTAATGGGAGGCGCGGTGGCCTCATGGTTAGATTGCTCGACTCCGGATCGAGTGGTCCGGGTTCGGCTCCTGGCCGGGGGATATTGTATTGGGTTCTTGGGCGAGACAATTTACTCTCACGGTGCCTCTCTCCACCCAGGTGTATAAATGGGTACCGGCGAAAATGCTGGGAGTAACCCTGCGATGGACTAGCATCCCATCCAGGGGGAAGTAGAAATACTCCTAATCGCTTCATGCTACGTAAACCGGAGATAAGCGCCAGCCTGATGGGCCTTTCTAGGCTCGTAACGGAGACTTTACCTTTACTTTCATGTCCAGTAGAGCGGTTTTCAATTGAGTGTCGAAAGTAATTATCGAATTACTTTGGTTTTGCATTACTTCACTCAATGATTGGTTCAAAGTTCTCGCGCCATATTTTCAAACCGATCAGAAGTGAAACCAAAACCAATCGTGGCTCGCGCGTGCACCTTTTCCCGCGCTTTGTGTCGGCGACGTGTAATTACTTCGAGTTTTGATTGGTTTACTGGATTGTCCCCTTCCTTTTTGATTGGTCAAAGTAATTACTTTGGTTTTGGTGTTACGACACTCATTTGAAAACCGCTCTTATGCAAGTAGTTAGATGCACGCCTAATTTTGATATCCAACGCGAAGTGTCCCTTTGATTTAAGCACTTGCTACCCATTTCTAATAATATGGTAAGGGTAAATGTTAGCTTTATTTTTTGGTGAGGGTAAATGCAGCTCTTTATCTTTACTTGAAAGCCGGAGTTTGAAGGACACTTTGTGACACTAGAGACATCTAGCATCACGTATTTTTCGGCAAACGGCAAACCGCTGAGTGTCACGTGACATGACGGTTGGATACCCTTCTTGCGGTAAGTGATTTACCGCAGTGTTTTTCACCTTAAAATTCTGTAGGAACTCACGTTTCAACCTATAAGTTATGTTTTTTAATGCTTTACCTCTTTAATGAACACATTTTTGCTGATCATTTCCACCTCCTTGAAGACGCTTGCTCGGATGAATAGGTCATTTCTGAGTTCATGTCTGCCTCCTCTTCAAAGCGAGTCTAAGTGCGAAGTTTTTGTTGTGAAAATTAGTTTTCATTCATATTTAAAGTAGAACTAATTATCATCACAAAAACTTCGCACTTACACTCACTTTGAAGAGGAGGCACACATGAACTCGGAAATGGCCTTTTTTAAAACATGTAAAGTAAAACAATAATCCAACATGGCGCGTTTTTTCCCGCTAAATGCCGAACGTTATGCCAAAGTCTATTTTAGTCCCTACGGCAAATCGCTAACGGCTTACTGCGGTTTGAAGTTTGCGGTCGACTTTAAAAACGCAATGCTAAATGTCCCCAATGGTCTGTACCGTATTTCCTCGATTAAATGCCGCCCTCAAATAAACGATGCAGATGGAAGGAGAAGTACCAACGCAGTCAGAAGAATGAGGCGTTTATTCGAGGAAAAAAAACAAGTACACGTTTAATAGACCATTTCCGAGTTCATATCCGCCTCCTCTTCAAAGCGAGTCTAAGTGCAAAGTTTTTGTGAAGGTAATTAGTTCTACTTTACATATGAATGAAAACTAATTTTCATAAGAAAAACTTCGCACTTAGACTCGCTTTGAAGAGGAGGCAGACATGAACTCGGAAATGGCCTATTTTCTGAATGTTGATCACTAGCCAGAAAATTACTATTCCCTCCCAGCAAAAATGCGAGACATTGGAACCTTAAACATGATTCTGTTTTAAGTAATATTTACAAATGATCTACCGTAATTAGCCATTATCAAAAATAGCATACTACTCTTTGGTTGTCCCTCCAAAATTTTGCATACGCATTGTTTTTATTTTCTCTTGGGACTTACAATGGTCCCAAGAGAAACTGGAAAGAATGCTTACGCCAAATTTGGAGAGACAACCAAAGAGTATTATGTAATAATGGCTCATTGTTGTCAGCGATCTAAGAAATATGATTTTGAAATAAACGCCGCCCTCGCATAAGCGCCGTCCTTGAATAAACACCGCCTCAGACACGCTCAAAATTTAATAAACACCGCGGCGTTTTATCGAGTAATTACGGTATTTCCAGACGCAAGTGGTATGGAAGCAGGGGAGGAGATGATGTTGAAATCCATTCGCATCTAATAACGTGCATTTCTAATCTCGACCCTAGAGCTCTTCTTTCTTGAGAGAAGAGCTCTGGGGAACCCTGAAACGAAGTGTCTTCTAGTTGGTTTTCGTGAAGAACAATGAAAAGCGTCTCTAATAGGTGCATTCATGTTAGCACGAGGAGTGAGCAGGCGCCGTAAGGTTCAAATAGCCAAATTTTGGCTATAAGAACCCTAAGGCGCATGTCCTCCTACATAGAGTTTCCCAGTTCGGGTCATGCGCAGAGATAAGATCCGAGGCTTTCGTGACGAGAATGCGTGTATTTCTGGACATGAAAAAAACCAAAGAACCTAGTGTAATACCTCCTCTTGAAGTCAATAAGCTGCCTTCGTGTGAAAACGTCAGACAAGAGATGTCGCTGCCAAATGTATGAGCAGTACGCTGAAGGTACGTAGGATGGATCTGTTAAATGGGAAAGAAAATACATCACTATACTTAGGTTATTTAACAGTTGGCAGTTCCCGAATGATCAACGAAATTAAGATCAATGATGAAATGGTATATATGAAATGAATCATATATGAACTGCGGATATGAAATCAAGTGAAGCCCATAACTGAGAAGATCATAGCTTCACTTGATTTCATATCCGCAGTTCATATATGATTCATTTCATATATACCATTTCATCATTGATTCATTCCTCACGGGACCATTAGAACCCACAAATGACCAGCTCCCAACGTCAGTGGCTTCATAGCTCAGTTGGTTAGAGCGTCGCACCGGAATCGCGAGGTCACGGGTTCAAACCCGGTTGAAGTCCTGAATTTTTCAGACTTCTCTACGAAATTGCAAAAATTGCGCTCATAACTGCGAAGATCATAGCTTCACTTGAAGTTAAGATCGACGTTTCCATATAACAAGCACTAAATACCCGAATTTCTTACCGAGTACTCGCATAAATAAGGAGACAGTTTCACACCACCTCATTATTCCCTGGACATGAAGACACCCTATAAATGGTGCGGTACCTACGGCACATGCGCATCACTTTTTCAATGAAATATGGAAATTGGATTCATATATAGTGATCTGTGGGAATTTGAACAACAAAAAGCCCTTATCGAGAGCCTATCCGTAACATATTTGCCTTTCTTGTTTCAATATTATCATTCACCTTTATCAACAAGGAAACATTACTTTTTCGTCGCCATTTCCCGCCTCTCATGCATAGACTGTCCACTCGCTCCAACATACACTGTATTTCCGAATACGATTCGTAACAATAACTTAACTTACAAATGGTTTTCTAGTGTCCCAGGCTTGTATTGACCCATCCTGTGAAAGCACACAAACTCAAAAAATCATTACCAGTGAAGACTTTTAGGATGAATAAATTAGGTTAAGACTCGTGCGGTGATATTTGGGGTTTTGATAGGCCCGCTCTTTAGCAAGGTAGTCCTCTGCTGAAAGAGCTTTGCTGTGGGAAGTCGCTAGTTAGTTTACCATGTTTTGACTGAAAAGGAAAGGAAAGGAACTTTATTTAAGTGTCTAGTTGTTCTAGCGCTGGAGCACTAATTGGCGACACTGTAAACTGAATTACTAACGCAAATCAAAACAAACGCTGGTTTTTGAGGAGAGGGGAAACCGGAGTACCCGGAAAAAACCTCTAGGTGCAGAGTACTCTCACCACTGCGCCATCTCAAAAAGAAAGCATCCAAAATGCAAAAGGAAACCTTAATTGTGCGGTGCTAAAAAGCGCTCGAGGCTACAAAAATTGGTACAACGAAAGTGATCACAGCAAGCAGAAGCCTCAAAACAACTTCATAAATGGTTATATGGTTGAACATCACGTGACTAACAAAACACTCAACTGATCGATGAAGACCTTGTGCAAACGTTGAACTATTTTTGTTAAAATATACTGTTATTACTCTGATCACAACTACAAAAACAGTTTTGCCAAATCAGAGAAGAGTTTTAAAACCCCGACTGATCGATAAGCGGTCATCTTGCCCGAAGTATATCATTTCACAAACACTTTTTTTGTATGATGAAGAACCTTTTTATAAGAACGTTCAGGCTCTTAAGAACATACTAATAACATACCCAGGCTGAGAGTCAGTTACGAACGTCATTAGTTTGCTCATTATTTGTTTTTAGCTTTTGCGAGTAGTATAAATAAAGGTAAGAGCCATTAATCTTTTGCTTCCATTTCTATGGCCGCTCGGCACTCTATGCAAATATCATCACCCACTCCAATTATCACTCGACCATGGACTCGAGCTACTGGTTTTAAATTTTCAATGTGTTAATTGATATAGGTACTTGTCGCAATAATTGAATGTCAATCGTCTTAAACGGAGTGCTTAGTCTTAAATGCTTATTAT
>NC_090888.1:25151506-25154006 GCF_036669925.1 Montipora capricornis | reverse complement strand
GGGAGCATGTCTCTGCTCTGTAGAGATTACTCCCTTTCACCTGTTTAGACGTTTCTGCTCTCACAGAATTAAAGTCGATCTACATGGAAATACAATCATTACAGCACAGAAGCTCATGACCTTGAAGCGTTGAGTGCTGATTGAGAGCTGGCAGTTGACAAATGTCCTTATTTGGATGTAACATAGCTCATGCATTTTCCCATGCATGCAGCTTCAATCTTATTTTCGTCCATATTTGGGTGTAAAATTGGTGTCCTAAAATACCCAGCTTTGTTCCAAGGAAAAGAACCGCAAGTTACATGTACACGCTTTAAGGTCACGTGCTTCTGTACGGAATCACTATGGATCATTATGGAAATACTGACAATCACTCGCTATTGGGAGTGAGACAGATTTTACTCTTTCTATCGCCAGACGATTTTCCTCGTCAATGGTGGACAGTTTAGTGGTCATAAATACTGTAACAGCATTGTCCCTAGGGACATCATAAATAACTTTTAAACACTCTTATGTTACGTGTAACACAATAACACTCTATTACTGTAGATAGACACATAATTGATAAAAAATGTCACTATGTGTAAGTCCAAAACATACTGAAAGTTTATGTGTCACCTCTCTATGTAGTACCAGTATTTAAATTGAGCAGCTAAAACTGATTTACTCTGATCATACTTATTAAACCAAATAACAATAATTATACAGTGTATGTACATGTACACACTATTGCATTGGTAGTACTACAAAGTTAACAGGAATTTTTAACGGTATCATACTGAAGGGTTGTTTATCGTTTTCTGCTTATTTAGGAGATAAAAATTCGAGTGTCCATCTATGTACCTTAGTGTTTGTCATGTCAACAATGTACTGATCTCCTTTGACACATTCAAGAACCTCAAAGCCATCTCTGTCGATGACTTTGGCCTGAAATAAAGAGAATGTGAACAAACTGAAAGTATGTATTTAAAAAATGGAAAAAGTGTAGCGAGGAGATGTCATAAGTTCTATTATTTTAATTACCACGAGTGACTTTTACTTGAAGCCTGGCACTCTACAATGTACTTTGGACCTGAACTCTGGGAACGATCATATCGTACTTCCAGAAGCCTACAAAGGCATCGCGCGAGCATGAATTGCATGGACACGCACACACTTCGCGCTACGTTACTTTAAATAGCGTATGATAACGAACTTCGCTTTCATATTCCCGATGAAGGCTTAAGAATTAGCCGAAGTGTCTGTTGAAAAATAACAATAGTCAGAAGCAAACCTTTTTCCATAGAACTCATGAAAGTACGTATGCTGATAGAAGCTGTGTCTGAATTACGGATCTCACAATCTTAATTATCATACAACTTGTTTGATACCAAATTTGTTAAAATAATTTACTTGCTTCCAAATTAATATTTTGGAATTTTGGAGCCTGCGAGCAAGCCTCTCAAGGGGGTGGGGGATGGTGTATGCATTCTAAATAAAAGGGCAACTTGTATCAAAGTCCAAGCATGCAACCAATTTTACTTAAGATTTCATGTATTGCACTTGCCAAGAGCACATAATGCGTGTGCAAAATTAGTTACTCGGTAATATTTTTCAACAATGCAGACATACCTGTGCATTGCCAGCAGCAACAAGCACAGCATCTCCTGTAATACTATATTCGATAGACTTTATCTGGTGACACTCAAATGGCTGCAGAGTCCTGAAAGCTCGGCGAGATGCATCCATTGCATTGAAATCCCAAAATTTAACCTGTTCAGGTAAAAAAAAAAAAAAGAGTTCATTGCTTGCCCCAATAAACAAGCCACAACAACTAGTCAATCTCACGTAGAATTTACGAAAAGAACAAGTGCTTGTACATGTAGCTCATCTTATGACATTTTAGGCTTTAGTAGATTTAGGGTCAAAGGTCATTAAGTGGTAGGGTTTCTGCATCACATGAAACAACCTAATAGAGCTAGCTTTCCTTGATTTATGCCCTAAATATCATAAATAGCAATGATTGATGCAAAAAAAGGTAAACCCATTCACATCCAAACCGGCCATACTTAGTATTTTACTCTGTCTCGCGCCAGACGATTTTACTCGTCAATGGGGAACCCCCCAGGAGTCAGTGGGTTATTAATGAATAAAAAGGTAACTGAAAATGAATGAGAAGTGGTACATGTAAATATTTTGAAATGCTGGCCACATATACTGTAGCACTTCATTTTAATTTTAAAGGTATTCCATGTACATGTAATCCACCTTCAGCAATGTTAGCAGGGGTTTCAATAACTTTTGAAGCAGATGCCCAGGCTATAATCAATGTAAGTGTTGGCCACTCTTGCCTTTTACAAAAGCTTGAAGGAAAATCAAGATAGGGCAGCCAGCGGTGAGACGCAAATTCCTGACAAACAAATAACGGTATACTGCCCGTGACCGGCTTCAAATGAAACCTCTGGTTAGCCATAGTAATGAAAAATAAATACAGTAGGTCAACAAAGGTTTCACAACTGAGAAA
>NC_090888.1:25139006-25146506 GCF_036669925.1 Montipora capricornis | reverse complement strand
TGGTGATTATATGACCACTTGGAGATACATAGAGGATATATTATTACATGGCTGCGTGGAGATACAAAATTTCTCTTTGAATGTTGAAAAATATTTCATGAGTGAGCGCAGCGACCTGGTGAATATTTTTCAACACGAGAAGAGAAATTTCGCATCTCCAAGTGGCCATGTAATATTCTATTTGTTATATAATCACAAATGAAATACTACATCATTTAACAAAAGGCATCGAAAGGCACGTTTTTATATGTAACCATAGCAACAGTGATCTTTTCATGTGTGAAGATATCATGTTTTCACGCAAAAGCTCACCTCGTATTTCCTTGCTGTTTACAAAATAAAATTAATCATTTCTCTTCTTCTGTTAAAATTTCGTATCTGAGCCACGTGGCCATGTAATAATAATTATTGTCCTCTATATAATTATTCCAAAATCAAACAAATTAGCAGCAGAGATCCCCAAAAAACATAACTGACAATAGCAATCAATTATTAAAAAGGGAATGGAATCAAATGTACTCTATAATGTCTTTCAGTTTAGTGGCTGTATGCATGCACAACCATTATACATGTAAGTGACTTTAAAATACGCGAAATTAAAATACAGCCTGCTTGCAGGTTATCGCGTACAAGTCGCATACAACATGCAACAAATTAAGAAAACTACAAGTGGCCATACAGTGTATATTGTAATTGCTGCGAATTCAAGGTAAACACAATACAGAAAAGAAAACTCAATTTCAATGATTTTCACCTACATGTACATCCTTTTATTAAATATTTATTGCCAAGTCTTATATTTCTAAATTGCACCATAACTCAACTGTTTTGCTGCCATGATCCAGTGAGATTTCATGGCTCACTGGTAAGCGGTTCTCTATACTCTGAAACACAAAAACAAAAGTTAGAATGTACATGTGCAGTATACAACCACAAAACAGTGCAGAGCTTTTTGGACAAACATCACATTAGCACAATATTATTATTGTGGATTATAATATAAATAATTTTTTAAACCAGTTCAATTTTGATTTTTCTTTGTCTAATATTCACAATTATGATCTAAAAGATCATAAAAGAGATTGAGTGAACTAATCAGAAAGCTTAAAACCACAATATCCAAGGTTGAAAAGTTAGACATTACTTGTAAAGAGGTGAACATTATGAGTAAAGTTCCAAGCAAAGCAACTATCAATGATGGAAAAGAAACTGGTTGAGCCAGTTTATGTTCCTTAAGTCAAGCTGCACCTCATTAACATTGTCATTATCATCTTCAGCGTCACCATCGTCATCATCATCATCATCATCATCACTATCATAACCCTTCTTTTTGTTTTCATCCATTGCCTGGAAGAAGAAAAATCGATAATAAAAACTAGTGTATGGCCATCCTGGATTTTTGGGACTAACTTCATTTCTCTGAAGAGTTTACCAGTTAAAAGTGAGAGTCCACTTGGAGGAACGTACATGCACCCCTCTGTAGCATTTATAACATTTTTACAATGTACCGTATCTACAGCAGGTACTATCCTGGCACAAAAGACTCAAATGCCAAAAGGGACAACTCTGGCACATTGTGTAATCACCTAAGAGGTACCTACATTGAAACGTAGTTCATGATGATAATAGGATAACATGTACTGTACCTTTTTACATACAGCCTTGAACAAAATGCGAAGAAATTGTGCATACAACTGCTTTTTTGGCCTGTCTGCTTGTTGTTTTATGGGGATAGGGTTGGGGTTTAAACAATCAATTTAATGAACAAAAACGATGACTTTGCACGCTCCGCACATGCATTAATTAATTTTACATGATTGCTGGTAATTTTCTTTACTGTTCTTACCCTGATAATCACATGAAATGACCAAATTTGAGGCTACCCTGTGAGTGTAGGACGTGAGCACCCGACCATAATTTTTTTATCATACCAATTTCATTACTGGAAGGTTTGCACACAATTTCCATGAGAATCGACTTGGAATAATCCAAGAGTAATTAGATCATCACAAAGCTATTATTTTAATGAAGTTCTTGTAGCCATTGTCGTTGCCCTTGCTTAAGATCCCTATCATTTATTTGATCACTAAACTTACTTCAGTATTTCCACTTAAAGATGGAGGCATAATGACAAATGGAACTGACTCATCATCACCGCTGTCTCGCAAAGATTCTAAAATGGAAAAACATACTGTAACTTACACTGCAGGTCATTTTTACACAATGAAAAAGAAAGCAACCTAGTTGTTCCTAAGATTTCTCTCCTACATGTAATAATCAACCATTCACTCCCAGGAGTGAGGCTTAGTAGATTTTACTCTGTATGCCAGACGTTTTTACTCGTCAATGGAGAAATCAGGGTTATCAGTTTGTCACATCTAAATTCATGTACATGAACGTTTTGTCCACTTTGTCAAAATGGCTTTCCAATAACGTTTACTTAATGATATTTCTCCATGGCTAGGGTCACACATTGATAAACAGAAATGAAAACTTTATTTTGATGAACTGGTTTTAATTCTTTTTTATGACGTCAATAAATCTTCAGGTTTTGTTACCTTGACCTTCAGGTTTTTGGTCTTTTGGGCTTTAGAGGTCGGTCAATGGAGAACCCCTTTTTTGTCTGGGTGGTTGTTAACCTACTCATCCCTGAAGCAACCCCCCAATGACAAGTAATATCGTCTGGCATAAGACAGAGTAAAAGTCTCACTAAAAGCATACATTGTTCATGTAGATGCATAGAGAGCTCTGTTTGAGTTCTACATGTACCTCCATTTTGCTCTGCCTGTTGATGGCCATGCATGCAGGGCTCAAAATTGCGACCAACACAGTCGCATTTGCTACTAAAATATCTGGAGAAGTTGCAAATTTGCGACTTGTTTTCACCTTCACACTTTCAAAACAAAAGAGCTAGCAGTTGCCACTTTGCTACTTCTTTTGCTAAAATAAATAAAGAAATGACAAAATTATTTTATTTCTCACTGTGAATTTTCTTTCAATTTGAAGATAGCTGCATAATTTTAGTGTAATTTAGCTGGGAATTGTTACATGCACAACTCCATTAATTCCTTCGATCATTTGCCATTTTCAGCGTTTTTTTTTATACACACAAGTATTGCAGGCTCATATTTTGTTCTGCTAAACCGCTGACAACACAATGCAGCACAACGATTTTGCAACTAAATTTCCATATCTTGTCGCAAAATTGAGACTGCATTTCTTCCTTAATTTCGAGTCCTGGTATGTTGGATGAACAGCATCACTTGGATGCAAAAGGCACAACAGCTCCTTGTATAGTGCATTAAGTGTTTTACATGACATTGTACAGCTGTAGTCTGTGTTACTTTGAAGTACTGTGCATTTAGTCTTACTTAAGTTAACATACATGGAAATGCACGATCAGCAATACATTTACCTTTCTGGTTTCTACTTGACAACTCCATGGCAGAGCGCTTGGCTTTCTCAAACATGTCTTCAACATTAAACTGCTTGGCTGCCTTTTTCCCTTGATTATTAAATGAGGCATCTCAAATTAAAATTATTGTTAAAAACTACAGTACTATAGGGTAACTTAGCTTGCTGCTATAGTTTCGTGACAACTGGTTGAATAGAGATCTCACTTCCTGTTTGACTGAGATAAAATTGTACTTGGAGTTACACTGTACATGTACAACCACTTTTATTTGTTTGTTTGTTTGTTTTTGGTGGATTGATTGCTTTCTACAAGCAAAAATCTACTATTAATTAAACACATAAACAAAAAATAAAATTCGTAAACTGTAAAGGTACTCCTTACAGTAAACTAAAGAACTCACAGAGTCATACTTTGGACTTTACTAGACCTTTTATACTGAGACTAATGTCTAGGACTAAACCAATGGTGACTAACGTCCCATCTAATACAAACTTGTGTAGCGCTCAACGTGACATGAATGGGGATAGTTGCTGCTTTTCGCCAAGCCAGATGAAGGATATAACTGTAAGCAGACAGTGTTAACACAAGGATAAAGGAACTCAGTTCGAATTGTTAGAATATAGGGGTCCATTCATGTCTCGTTCGCGTAGCATAATGTTTACGAAATAGCGTGACATATATAGAGGATATTAGTTCTAATGATCAGTGGCGCTCCATTAACTGCGTTTTACGACCCTGTTGTAAAGCTTTACAGTATTAATGGGTCAGCTTGTAAGAAAATGAATAAGAGCTGTGCTAATGTTACAAAACAAACACTAGTGAAAAGAATGTATTTCAACTATTATAGTTCCTTGTGCTAACATGTAAGAACTGTCCAAAAATGAGCAAAAAACACCTACCAAAACCTGAAAACCCCATCATGGCCTCCATGGACTCAGTTTCCATTGGCTTTTCATTAACTGTAACATTTTAAACAAATCACCAAAAATTTTAAGTATTAATAAAAAAAAATACTTTATCAAAAATGAGCCTCTTTGGAAAAGTAAGCGTAGGAAGCTGGTACTGTATGTTTGGAAAATACAGGTCATGCGAAAGAAGTATTGTGGCTTTGTGAAGAAAATAATATCATGCAGGGATCTGATTGCAAATGAATGATTGACTTCCTAAAAAAAACAGTGGTTCTGCATATGAGGGAAAAAAATTAGATCAATGTACATTGTAAACCTGGTTATATATGTACGGTAAGAAAATTACCTGTTTGCTCAGGGAGCACGAGCTTTAATGCAGGGTGTTACGTTTTCAGACCCCTGGCATGGCACTTGGAGTCTTAAGGATGGTGCCTACCAATTCAAAGGTATTTTTGCTCTTGTTTATGATTATGCAGGAAATGTAGATCTTAACAAGTGTTAATGAAATCCAAAAAGAAAATTGGAGGGAACCACACATTTTTCGAAGATACATGTAATTAATGAATAAGATGCAGACCAGCTACAGCGAGAGTGAAGTCTTCTGTGACCTCACATGATTTGAAAGGATATCTAGTATAGAGCCTCTGACGCATCTGTGTACAGTTCTTAATATGGCAAATGAGAGCTGTATTCGTAGTCAGGAAATAACACTGGCATAGGTTCATTATTCTTGCTCAAGAGCTTATTTGCAAGAGTTCCTAAAAAGTTCTGACAGTCGAGTTCAATGCCCATGTTTATACCACACACCAGTGGTGTAAAAGTTCCCATCTCTACATCCATCATTCTCTGGTTGCAAAAAGGGTTGCAGAAAGTAGACTTGAGTTCTACTTTCCGCAACCGTTGCATTGAAGAAGTTGTTTAACCCATTGACACCTAAACCGGCCAAAACCGGCCGCGCGCGATGACCCCTGAAATACCTAAACCGGCCAAAACCGGCCGCACAAAATGGCGTCTTGATCGGAGTTGATCTTAGGCCTCTACCCAGTCTCCCTTAGGAAATCTAAATTTTTTGTTGTTATGGAGATTTAGAAGGATAATTGACCAATCATTTGCCGTGTTGTGAGCATATTTTGACAGCTGATAAGAGACCCCACAAGGGCTGGCTTTTTGCCCTTTCGATCGCGCGATCAAATTACGCGAAAACAACAGCCGATGCGCCAGATAGCGCACCGAACGATGGGGATATTCGTGCTTTTTTTTTTCGGATTCGGAGGATCTAGGGATCTAAGGGATCTTTTATGGTTTTCCTGTAAGAGGAGGGGATATTAGAAACAAAAATTTTGATTTAGATGGCTTTAAAAGTGACGAAGAAGACGGTGAAAACCTAGAGACCGATGATAAACAAGAAGCTCGCTGGAATGATCAGCTCGATAGTATTCAAGTTCCAGATTTCGTGGCAGCCACTGCTCGGTATTTCGTTTTAGATAATCAGAATGAATTAAATATTTTTCCTAGTTTTCATAGGAGATGATCTATGGGAATTAATGGTAAACGAAACGAGTAGGTATGCCTGTCAAAAACTGTTAAAACCCCCGGGCGCATTACCTTTTTTCATGGAGTAAGCCGCGCAGAATTAAAGGCCTTCGTAGCAATTAACGTCATAATGGGCATTGATTTGCTCCGAAATTGAGCTTTATATTGATCAACCGATGGATTTTTTGCAAATAACAAGTTTTCTTTGTCCTAACATAAATTGGTAATCGAAGGAATTTTTACCTTCGGCATACCTCGGAAGATCACTGTCTTCAACAAATAAATCAATCCGATCGTGCGTTTATATTCCGTAAATGCGAGAATACCTCCAGCGATTTTCTCTGTTGGTTTTCTTGTGTTTTGTAAGTTATCTTTCAGTGAAAGTTTTCGAAAGAGCACTTTTGTACACAATTTGACCTTGTTTGTTCTCTCATGAAACATGATAGTGATCAATTAACTAAATTAATCTTGCGGTTTTGTGCACGTGTATTTAGACAAACAGAAAGCTCCTCGTGAAATTTTGTTTCGGCAGCGGCGTTTGGGCATAATTTTTGCACTTATACCTGCAAGAAAACAAAGCGATTGGAATAAATTTCAAGAAATTTTTATCCATTGAGTGGTTAGATTTAACTGTAAATTGCACAAGGCATATTTTGAGTTATAATATATATTTTTCAAGCGCTTTGTTTAGTTAGCGATCAAAAACTTTCTTGAATGCTTAACGCGCGCTGCTTCGAAAATTCTACCTTTACATTTTCAGTTGAGCCTTAGGACGTGTTTTCAATCACTTTTTAGCAATATTTTTACATCATCTGGAAGTTCACTGTTTCTTCTTCAAGGTGAACTTAATTCTAGAACTCAGTATCTTGTGTACATTTACTGCGCATATGGTTTATTTTTAACGCTCGCTTTCCACTGCAAAACCTCGCAAATTTTCCAAGTTTCTTACACATCACACACACGGCACGCGAATTTTTCAATGGGTTAAACATTGCGCATAATAATAACAATAATAATAATATCCACTCCTACTTAAAAAAAAAAGACATACCCTAAGCTGTATTATTATTATTATTATTATTATTATTGTTGTTATTATTTAAGTTTCTGGAGCACAAATAGGCTAGTTTCTAATTGTGCAGCAACAAAGGAACAGAGTAGAGGTTTCAGGGGAATAATTAGCATTTTTTTTTGTACAAAACAACGCAAAATGCAAATAAAACCTTGACTCTGTTGTTTTGTTGCTCAGCTGCAGAATCTGAAACTAGCCTATTGAAAACACTGTACAGAAATCCAATCAACTCATCTGTTTTTGAGGACAGGGGCCGGGGAAAACCGGTGTATTCGGAGAAAAACCTCTCGGAGCAGAGTAGAGAGCCAAGAAACGCAAATCAAATAATAATAAAAGAATCCAATAATAACCCCTTCAACACTAGAAATGTGTTCAGTTTACCTCTATCTTTTGCTGCACGATCAAACGAAGTGGTTGGCAGGTCTTTCGTCGGTTGTCCTGAAGTGCGAGTGACTGTTTCTGCGTTTCGAATACGATCAAGGCCAACAGAACGCATCTGAGACTGTGCCTGGCTGTATTTTGATGAGGCTAAAAGGTAAAAACAACAAATGACCTTGAAATTGACGATAACA
>NC_090888.1:25126506-25131506 GCF_036669925.1 Montipora capricornis | reverse complement strand
GGGTACCTGTGGTAAAATCCTAAAAAAGTGCTGGCAAAAATGGCTAAAAAGTGCTCAATATCTCAAAATGGTGCTCAAAAAGTGCTAAAAGTTGTGAACAGTTACCTCTAAGCTTTCGTTTTACCACGGCAAAGTGTTGGTTTGGGTCCTCTTTGAGCCCATGTACTCACATTGTTGGTTTTGACGCTTCCTCTTTGCTTGGTCTTTCCTTTGTTGATCGGAACTTTTCGCTTTCGTGCTATCGAAGCACTTTCTGGAGCACTTGTGGATGCTCCAGCATTTACTTTTACATTGTAATTGGATCAATCACTTCTTCGTCTTCAGTGCTATTGTTTTCCAACTGATTTAGTGCTTCCATTTTTGCTCTTAAAAAACTAAAGCCGGTTACGAGTTGTAAATAAATTCAGCAGTGCTAGTGTAAAGCCTAGACATCTGGGCCGGGTTGTTGGAAAGCCGATTAACGTAAGGTAATTCCCTTGAAATTGTTCTACTATCAAAATTTTTTGGAAACTTGGCATAATTAACATTCATGATATGAACATTTAAAAAATGCAATAAAAAAATGGGGTCACCGTGCTTGTTTACGCGTCAGCAGGCTCGTAAAATGGGGTATTTTTACTATTTTCGCGTTAAAAATTCGAATCACCTTCACACAGAATTAAGTCTTGGTTACTTCAAAGACACAAAATTTTATTTTGAAAATAAAGCTTCTTTTATTTACATAAGCAGTAATGCTTCATTCACGCCGACTATGATTCCCTGTTTGTTGGAATAGTGCACTTTTTGGGACAGTTCCGTGGTTAGCTTGAAGTCCTCGCCTTGGCCAAAATACACCCAGTACGGAACTGTTTTCCAAAAAAATTCATGTTCTACTATCAAACTTTTTTTCTTCTTCAAATATGTTATTTATTAGACTGTTCTTAGCAAATGTGTGAAAAAAAAAAATCGGGGGTCACCGTGCTCGTTTCAGAGAAAAGGAGCATTTATTTCGCTATCGGGTTTAGTCTGCGGGAAATCTCTTACGTTTTGTACGCGCACGTGCTCATGTGCGCGCGCTAATGACGCGAAAATCGTGCGCAGTAAGGATGCGCAATGCAATACTAAGGAATTACCCTAATCCAGGATTAGCGTATTAAAACATTTGTTTCATGTTTTCAATTTTTTGGTGAACGTTTCTTTTGCTTATTTTTGTTTATCAAGATTGGCTTCCTCAAATGTAAAGTTTTGCCGAATAGTAGCGCTTTGCATGGCAATCAGGAGTAGAGAAATAAACTCCTTGTTTAATTTTTAATCTGGGATTAGCTTTGATCGGCTAGGTCGGTACATTTCGCTGACCCGCAGTCCATGGACTACCACGACGGACTACCGAAATGGACTACCTAAATGGACTGCCAAAATGGACTACCCTAAATTACCTACCTTGAAAAATAAAAAGATTACTAAAGCTTGGTTGTTTTGATCACGTTAAATTGCAGGAACTGCTCCGAGTTTTTTAGAAGTAAATCGCTGATCGCTTTTGATCGATCTCCGCCATCTTTTCTTATGGCGGAGATCGATCAAAACAACCAAGCTTTCGTAATCTTTTTATTTTTTAAGGAAGGTAAGTTAGGGTAGTCCATTTTGGTAGTCCATTCAGCAGTCCAGTTAGCTAGTCCATTTCGGTATTCCATCGTGGTAGTCCATGGACTGGGGGTCAGCGAAATGTACCGACCCTTGATCGGCTTTTGAACAACCGGGCCCAGATGATTTAGAAATTTGAGATGACACACACATGATACATCAGCCAATCAGAAACTTATGTTCTGACGCTCAGTAAGGATAAGTCCACGTGCGTTTCCATGACAACGGTCTTTTATTCTTGACGGCATCATTAGTTATTCAAACTTATGACCTGGAACACTATTCTCGTTGCGACCGACACACAGTTTTTGCATGCTTTAAAGTGTTTTAGAAGACATATGTTGCTCGAAATTTGCTCGAAATGTAAAATATTGCTCAAATGTTGCCCAAAGTGCGAAAAGGTGCTTAAGGGTGCTAAAAATGCAAAATAGTGCTCCAAACTCAAAAAACATTTGGCATGTTCCTTAGGGCACCCTTATCACATCTAGATAGGCGGCTTGCTATCATCCCGAAAATACCACGAGATTTTATTTCGCGTCATATGCTCCCTGACTAGCTGGCCATATTTGGAACATCTCGTTGATCAGAATTGCAAGCAAGAGTATCCTCTATAAACACTGCGTTAATGCAGGGGTGATGCCGAAACTTAGTGATCTGATGACAAGTGATTCACGACTTCGTACAACCTACAGCTGTTTCAAAGACAAGTTTTGCTTTCCAGTTTCCTTTCTCTAATTCTGTGGAGTAACTTCGGCCATTGTGGGAGCGCTATGAGATCTTTAAAATTGTCTACGCCAAATAAGAAAAATTCCAGAAAATGTGCTTCACTAAACTCGACAAACAAACCAAGTCAGGCAGCCTACAAAATCCTCACCAATAAAAAATGTACTTGCCCTGAAAGGAGCCAAAGAAATGGATAAGGGACTGTCACGGAACTTGACGATGCGGAAATTTTGGACTGGGAGTCAATTTATCTATTGCCTAGACTATATACAGTTAGTATACAAATTTTTGGTTTTATCAACGGAGTTAATGTAAATTGACCACCATACAGAGATTCTAAAAGCTGACGTTTCGAGGGTTAGCCCTTCGTGAGAGCAAATCCAAGGCTAACGTCTTAACAAGAATTGCACGCAACTTGATTCGCCCTGCCGAAGGGCTAACGCTCGAAACGTCAGCTCCTTCCCTTTCGCGGTCCGCCTTACAAGCATACAAAGCCATTATCCAGTCAAAACTGTAGACTCTTACCTTCGCCCTCTCCTCATTTTGAAGAATTGAGTTATACTTAGCCCTCTGCGATGCAACCTAACTTACACGTGATTCATACTTGCAGCCAATAATACCGCAAAATCTTCGGGACGTCCCTTAAGTTTGGCCAAGGGGACGGGATACGAGAAAGTTAAAAATACATCACAATTTGTGAATGTCAACGCGGACTGACTACGTCATCCCGCGTAAATAGAAAAACACAGTTACCTCAGTCATTATAACTTCCTTGATCTCTCCTTTCAACAATCGGTAAAACTGACGATTTTATTCGAAGGACATTAAGGTTCTCCTTTACAAAGGAAACTACTTTAATCTAGTTTTTCTTGGCCCTATATATTTTTCTTTCCTTGATGTGCCATTTTTGTGTTATGCCGGTACTGTACTGAAAGTAGTGTAAGCTTCTGTATTGTCAGTGGCGTTAGTGATCGTATTGTATTGTAAGTAGTATTTGTACTGCATGGTGAGTAATATAAGTAGCGTAAGCTTTTGTATTGTAAGCGATGGAGTTAAAAAAAAATTCAGGTAGACTACTGCACGACTGATACTAAAGCGAAATTGTATTTTTTAAAACAATATTTCGGCTACCCAATACCATCCTTCATCTGGTTTACTGATGATACTTTACTGGAGATGACACGACTTACACAATGCAACTTATTACTTGCAAAGTGATACTTAGGGCAGGGCATGGAGCGTGGGTGCTCCGGCAAACCCAGCTAATCTGGGAGAGCCAACCGTTTTCATACCTTTCTTTAGAAAACGCATTGAGGAGTTTACATGGTATGAAGAGATTAATGTAATAAACACTGAAAAGCGGCCGCCACGGAACTAAGAGATAAAAAACAAATTAAACTTGCCTCCAAAACGTTTCTTTTGTCCGCCATCGTGTTTGTTGTGCTTAGTGGCCTTTCAAAGGAAACCCCAGTGGCTGGCCATCCCGCTTAGGTGAGTTGCATGTAGAGGCGGGCTATGTTCAACTTGTTTTAACCCTCCTAGCCTGGTAACTCGGACAGCCGGGGCACCCTCCCTCCGTGCAAACAGGCCCTCACACAACGGAGTTACATTACGGCATGTTTGAGCATTGGGTACCAAGAAATTGCTCATCAAACTAGAGCAGATTGTTTACTGGAGAAAAGCTACAGCTTACTATATTCATTAATTTATTCAAAAAAAAGTAAAAATGGCTCCCATTTAAGTTGGAAGATTGTGGATCTTTCTTCTTCATAAGATAGTTAAACGTTAGTAATCGTAAGAATTCATCCAGGTGTGGGCTGCGTTAACTTATTTGAAGTAAGTACTTAACGATAGTCTAAGAATAAAATTAAACTGCAGTAACCTGCAGTTTGAGGTTGTACGGACTTAGACCCAAAGTAACGTCAACTTGTAGATCATCCTTGCTAGAAACAATTTTGCAAGACTGCATCCAAGAGATCTAGAAATCGCATTGTTTTTAACATTCACGAAATAGCTGATAATTAATGGATTTCTTCCTCGCCTTCGCAGAAAAAAACAAACCTCCTCGTCTACAAGTCCCAGTTGTCAGTTTTAAGGATGTGTGGGTCGCTATTCGTCGATGGGAGCGATTGCAGAATACCCGTCCACAAAGAAGCGTTACGTTTGCGACTCGAGAAGCAGTGCCGAAGTGAACGAAAGAGGGTTTCGCATGGTTCGCGTCGGATACAGTGAATTGAGTAGTGACTGCTGCCGCAGTGCCGTGGTGCCTTAGTTGACTTAAGGTTAAATTGAGTTCAGTAGAATGGCTGGTCTCACGGTGCTTTAGTCGATTTAAGGTTAAAGTGAATTGGGTAGGATGTCTGGCGCCGCAGTGCCGCAATACCTTAGTGTTTAGTTGAGACGAGTTATATTCCATGTGTTTTTTGTTTTGCCTCGGATTAAGAACGAGGTTACAGGACCGGATCCATACCGATTTCCACCGTTTTACGAAAATCGGTCAATTTTCATAAAAAGTATACATTAATTTTTAAAAAAGTAGAATTCCAAGTTGAAATCTTGAAAATGGTGTGATTTTTTTTTTGTCAATTTTCGGGCACAGACACGCGCTGGCTGTGTTATTTTCTACCCAGGAAGTCATTTGTCACTGTCTTCGTTAC